>NC_089755.1:47167620-47212620 GCF_040412425.1 Macrobrachium rosenbergii
TAAACACATATATAAGTAAATAGATAGATATGAATATATATATTGTTATGTTACATATATACATATATATTCTGTATATATATATATTATATATATATATATATATATATATATATATATTATATATATATATATATATATATATATATATATAATATATACATACACATACATACATATATAATTATGAACACGCACGCACACGCACACACACACACACACGCTGAGATGGGTTGCTGTTGATTCTTAATATAGAACCATAATCCGGCATAAATATTTACAGGATATTCATCTCTTGATAGCGGAATGGACCCTGTTATTTTGTTTCAAATAAGAAGGTATATGTTGGGATCCTGATCCGAGCAGGTGCAGTTATCAAATATAATTTCCATTGGGTGTAAAATATGCCGAAGATAAAGTGGATTCGATGTAAAGGGTGTTTGTGGCTATATATTTGTGAGTATAAAATGTTCCGTTGTGTATATATATATATATATATATATATATATATATATATATATATATATATATATATATATATATATATATGTATATATATATATGTATATATATATATATATATATATATATATATATATATATATATATATATATATATATATATATATATATATTCACATTCATAATTCTGATAACATCAATGAAAAACCAAAAACTTGAGGCATAAATTGGAAAAAGAAAAAAAAAACTCCGTTGTAGAGAGGAGAGTATAAAGTAATAATCTCCCTCTTCTTCAACTTTTTTTTTTCATTTTTTGCTCGACCGGAAGTATTTGGCATAATCCATTTTTCTAACTCACGTATGCAAATTGGGTTCTGTAATCCTACGGCTTCCTGACTTAAAAAAAAAAAAAAAAAAAAAAAAAAAAAAAAAAACTCCCAGGTAACCTCCTGCGTCAGGTTAATTACCACCAACAGGGATGTTATTTGTTCGGATCGCTTCTTTCGTCTGTTTGTTTAGCGAGGTTATACAAAATGTTAGATTTTGAGAGAGATAGGAAAGGAACCTCTGGGGACACAAGGGATCTTCTGGGGATTAAATTGCTCTGCCCTGGCGGAGGTTTGCCGTCTCAGTGATCTGATGTCATAGCGTTTTTTATTTTAAGCACGTGAAGGTATATTTATGCTATACAATATGGAAACAGTCTCTAGACTTTTCTGAAAATAAAGTCTTCCGGAGAATATTAGGCATTAAACGGGAATATGACTTTCACTATAAAACTAAAAAAAGAGGCGACAGACATATAGTATATAGATGGAAGATTGATGGACAATCGGTGACCTTAACAAAGACAGTTCTTCCATCACAATCAGAAAGGGATTGTAAGTCAGTCTGTTGTTACGGTTCAAGTCGACTTGGAACGCCAAGACCTACTTGGATTAGAAATGAGAATAAATCGGTGAAGGGGGGGTTGGTGAGCTGCCTGAGGGAGTGAGACAGGGATGGTTTTGTGCTTAGGAAATCAAGAGGAGGCCCTTTGCGTCGAACGGAGCTGGGAGCATTACGTAGTTTTGTAAATTGTAAATTTTCAAAATTTTATGGTCATATCAGAGGCAACTCACACAGACACATATATATTTATATATATATAAATTATATATATATATATATATATATATATATATATATATATATATATATATATATATATATATATATATATATATATATATATGAAAACTTGCAAAAATGAAATTAACCTGGATTTTTTTTAGATTTTTTTACCTACGCCGTTGGATTACAAAACTCGATTTGCATACGCGAGTTGAAAAATGTAATTATGCAACATTTTTGCTCGTTAGAATAGGAGAGAGAGAGAGAGAGAGAGAGAGAGAGAGAGAGAAGCCTAAAGAGAAATTTATTTCACAACTTCACACTGATGACTGACGTTTCTCCTGACCGATTACTTATTTAATTTGAACGTTTCTAAGTCCTATTTTATATTAATTTATTAATATTTTTCTTCCTTGTCTTTCTGCTTCCCCCATTTGGTGTCAGCGTTTTTAATGGTTGATGTTTCGTATTTCTTTCAAGTATTATTATTATTATTATTATTATTACGCTATTATTATTGTGTATTATTATTATTATTGCTGTTGTTGTTATCTGCATCAGTGACCATACATTTTGTGACGCCGTACTACATAAACAACGAATGATCGATGTTGTCTAAAATAGGCTGTAAGTGCTCGTGTTGTTCGACTGAGTTGTTTCTACAGACTGGCGTGACAACAGCTCTGGTTATCTTCGCTTTCTTACTACCAGTTCCTCAGAAGGAACCTCTCTGCAGAAGTTTCTAAAATTCTTCAGCATTTAAAATTTTCCTTCGATAACGTTAATAAATTCCTTTTATTTTTTGAAGGTTTCCATTTGTAACGTAAACGGGTCCAAAAAGCTTAATTGTTAGGCGTATGAGATAATAGGAAGCGTACGATGCGTCAATTTGCAGGAATCCATCTTTACTTGATATCGTTCCGTTACGTTATTTTTTTAATACAATGGAAATTACTGTTTTGCTTTTCTTAGTTATTTATAATGGTCTCGCTGATTATTTTTTTCGTATTTTATCCTGAGTGAAAGCTTGGCAAAATTACAGTGATGATTTTGTTTTGACAATTTTTTCATGACCATCTTGTCCAGTTTTTAATTTTTACTGAAGTTTTTATATTTTTGTTTTGTTTTCCAACCCGAATGAAGTTTACAAAATATTAAGATAATTTTGTTAAGTAAGTTTTTTTTTATTATTTACAACGTGAAGTTTTCATTTGATTTGAATTTTTGTCTTGAATAAAAATTCGGCAAAATTACAGACGTAATTTTGTTATGTAAATTACTTTGATGTCATGGCTCTGTCTTTCATTGTTTAAATATATTGTTTACGAAAGGCTGACAAAATTGCTGTGATGATTTTGTTGTGTTTTTGTTATTTCCAAGATGATTTCTAGGTGTTGTTATTGTTTTTTGTAAATAAAAGCTTGTATTATCGCGGTAATGTATTTTAAGACTTTTGTTATTTTAAAGACTAATTTGGTTTGTTCATAAGAAATTGCAGTGAGTGCTTAGGAGTCAGTTAAGATTTTATTTTTTTTTACTTCTAAATAAAATCTCTCAGAGTTTGTCATTATTTACGAAGGCATTTTTATTGTATTCTACTTCGTATTTTATTATTTATATATATTTAAAAAATCTATTTTATTCTTATTTATACTGTATACTCGTTAAATATATTTTATTCTTACTTATTTATCCACTGAATTAATGAAGACTGGGTCAGATTACCGTAAGAAAGTCATTGAGGAAATAAATAAGTGTGCCGGGCTATGTTGGCACATTGGGAGGTATCGTGAGACCCGGGTTCCATGCTGGGTTAGAGACTGGGTGGGGATGTCAAGGCGGGTTGCTGATAGCAGTAGCACATTTGCTCGACACCTTTGGTACAAAATACCCTTTCCGCCATTGGTGGCATGGGATTGGGGGCGCTGCAACCGCATCCCGAAAATCCGTTCTCAGAAAGACGAAGCGTACTTTCTGAAGCAATGCAGTTAGTTTAATTTATAATGGGGTTACAGCTCAGTTTTAATTATTTCACATAATTGAAAGCTCATTTCATGCATGGATGTCGTAGCGTTTTAAGTTTCTTTTTTAAGGGTGAGTTGCTGAAAATGGAAATTTAAATGCTTTTGTTTTGTTTTATGAAACATTAATATTAGGTTTAAGTGGTTAAAGATAAGACAAGAAGACTCTTAACATCCTTGAAGAAGTTAGAAGTCGAGTTGTGGTCCAGACCCATTTTGAATGGAGACGTGATTATCAAGAGTTTTGAAGAAAACGGGTTTGAATCCTACTACTACTACTACTACTACTACTACTACTACTACTACTACTACTACTACTACTACTACTACTACTAATAATAATAATAATAATAATAATAATAATAATAATAATAATACCTCTCCTAACAATAGTGCAACTGCTAGGTTTTTCTCGTGATACACCTTAAAAACCTTTTTAGGTCGAAATTCTTGGCCTTTGGACAAAATTTTAGATTCCATTCTAGCAATAATAATAATAATAATAATAATAATAATAATAATAATAATAATAATAATAATAATAATAATAATAATAATAATAATTATAACAACATTAGAAATGCATTTCAGTTCGTATGACGTTAGAGATACCTGAAATAGGAGAGCTGAAATGTTACATGCATGCGTTTCCATGTGGCCCCCCCCAACGTTATGGCACCCCCTCCCCCCCATTCTAAAAGTGGTGGGGCCTAAAAAAATAAAAAGACAGTGAGTAATTTCAAGTTGAGTGAATATGAAGTTAAATATTCAGGCGGAGCCGGTAGTCAAAGGGCAGAGTCTAATTCCTATTTGCAATTTTAAAACGTGAGACCGAGTTTTCCATGCTAAATTAATTGAATTAAAATAATGCATGTGTAATGTCAAGAAGTACGTGCAGAGAGAGAGAGAGAGAGAATGTGTGTCAGGAGAGAATGCTTCATGTGTCAAGAGAAAAGAGTTTTGTATATTTAAGAGAGAGAGAGAGAGAGAGAGGTGTGTGTGTGTGTGTCAGCGAGAGAATGCTTCATGTATTAAGAGAAAGAGTTTTGTATATGAGAGAGAGAGAGAGAGAGAGAGAGAGATGTGTTTGTGTGTCAGAGAGGGAGAATGCTTCATGTGTTAAGAGACAGTGTTTGTATATGTAGAGAGAGGAGAGAGAGAGAGAGAGAGAGATGTGTTTGTGTCAGAGAGAAGAGAAGATGTGTGTTAGAGAAATGTTTTGTTAATGAAATGTATATATATATATATATATATATATATATATATATATATATATATATATATGTGTGTGTGTGTGTGTGTGTGCATGTGTGAGAGAGTTTAAGTGGTGCATGAATGTAAAGAAAAAATATAAAGGCTAGTTTTATTTTGAAAAGAACGGTTGGAATAGTGCATGAGTGTGAAATCTGACGGAAAAAAAAGGTATTTTGTACGAGAATTCAAAATATGAAGTACACTTTTTTCTTGAATTTTTTCTTTGATAAGATTAGGCCTGGACTCCCCCTCCCCCACCCCCGGGTTTTCCACGACGCCGTTCAAAGTTTCGATTTTTTTTTCCTTTATTTTGCAGTCAAGGAACGAAAGAGTTTTCAACATCTCATCGTCTTGATAGAGTTCCAGTAAAGGATTAATCTCATCTTGTGTATGAGGATACAACTTTAACTCAATTCGATAGAGAGAGAGAGAGAGAGAGAGAGAGAGAGAGAGAGAGAGAGAGAGAGAGATGATGCACCTTCCTGTGATTCGCTCTCTGCTGAAAGAGAGAGAGAGAGAGAGAGAGAGAGAGGAGAGAGAGAGAGAGAGAGAGAGAGGAAATGCACCTTCCTGTGATTCGCTTTTATTTTAGAGAGGGAGAGAGAAGAAATGGTGCACCTTCCTGTGATTCGCTCTCAGCTGAGAGAGAGAGAGAGAGAGAGAGAGAGAGAGAATGCACCTTCCTGTGATTCGGTCTCATTTGAGAGAGAGGGAGAGAGAAGAAGTAATGCACCTTCCTGTGATTCGCTCTCAGCTGAAGAGAGAGAGAGAGAGAGAGAGAGAGAGAGAGATAATGCACCTTCCTGTGATTCGCTCTCGTCTGAGAGAGTGAGAGAGAGATAATGCACCTTCCTGTGATTCGCTCTTATTTGAGAGAGGGAGAGAAAAGAAATAATGCACCTTCCTGTGATTCGCTCTCAGCTGAGAGAGAGAGAGAGAGAGAGAGAGAGATAATGCACTTCCTTGGGATTCACTCTTGGTTGAGAAACAGCCGAGAATTGTGCTTATCAGAACTTTATCCACTGGAAACTCCAGTGCAAGTGTGCGGTATCTGCTCCGATTTCCCCTGGGCTATTTTCCTAGATTCGGAGCGACCTGTTTTCTGCCTTTTCAAATTCACGAGTTTCTTTGGACTAAACGAGCTTTAGGGGCTTCTGATAACAGGTTGCTTTTAATCGTTTCAGATCTTGTCTTATTGGTTTGCCTTACTGTTCATTTTCATTTTTCATTGCTTAGAATTTGATTGCTACTGTTGATTGCCGTTTGAGAAATTCGGTCTAGACTTTTCCTTTTTTTGGCGTGCCAGACCTTGTATTCATCTTTATTTCAAGCTTGTTATAATCGTTATTTATTTACGCCTAATTTGAAATATATTTTTTACACTTTAAAGTATATTTTTTACACTTGGCAAAATTGTCATTTTTTTTATTTATAAACCCCTCTCGTAATTTTTATTTCAAACTTTCTGTGATTAGCACTTTCTTACATCTGCTGTAAAATATATTTTTTTACACGTAGCAGAATTGCCTTTTTTTTATATAAAAACCCAGCGTATCCCTTCTAAGAAGTCTTTCCAAGGCTGCAACGGACCGGTCATATGAATGAATATCGCTTCAGCCAACGTTATTTTTCCATGTTCTTTATAGGCCTAATGGAAATGACTCTTGGGAAATCACGTAAGATAACCCAGAGCCATCCGACGCCAGAGGATTCATTACCCTAATACTTTAGGTTTTTCGATCATGGGTATGTCAGTTTTCTTCCTGACTATCGTAGGTTATTGGTATGATTCAGATGGTTTTTAGGAGGTTACAGAGGACAGAGTACTATGTAAATCAAAATAGTTTCATTTTAGTGTGTTTCGTATTTTGGACCAAGATACCTTCATTCTGTAAAAATGATTACGGACTTGTCATGCGAGAGTCTTGTGCTAGGTTGGACGATGGTAAGCTAAATGTGGATTTCATTGCCCGTAGAGTTTTGTTCTTGCGCGCGCGGGCGCAAAATGAACATGTGAATATTATACTTTTTTTTTTATAAAGAGATTTTCTCGCATTCATGCCAAAAAAAGGGAAATTTTTTGCGGTCAGCCCGCTCCATTTCTCTCTCTCTCTCTCTCTCTCTCTCTCTCTCTCTCTCTCTCTCTCTCTCTCTCTCTCTCTCTCTCTCGTGAAGAGAGGGATGGAATTGGGTTATGCTTTACATAATTACAGAATGCATTAGAAGCCCGCTGTGGAATGTATCATTTTTCCTGAATCTCATTTTGCTGTCCACAGGCAATCCAAATACAGAGGCTACTGACTATGAGAAATGTTCAGGTGACTGGCAGGATAGCACTGAGCTCTCTCTCTCTCTCTCTCTCTCTCTCTCTCTCTCTCTCTCTCTCCAGACAAAAACAGCTATGACTGCCTTAAACATTGCAAAGTTATTTTGTTGTCTTTATGTAATTTGGAGAGAGATGCGGGTTAAATAATATTTGTATCTAAAAGCCTAAATAAATAATTGCTCTTTTTAAAATTCTTTCCAACTGCATCGCGTTTTATCCACTTTAAGCCTCTTTTATTACTACATGATAATTTCTATTTCTATATTTTTCTTTGTTCTGTTTATTTTTCTTGGTGGTTCTCTTTATTTCTCCATGTGTTCTTTATTTTTTTCCTTGTTCTCTTTATTTTTCCTTGTTCTTTCCGCTTTTGATGTATTCATATTCTGTTTTTTGGAAGATTACTCTGCAAATTTATAGCTTTTCGGGTAATTTATTGGGAATTAATGGACAGTGTGAACAACGATAATAATAATAATAATAATAATAATAATAATAATAATAATAATAATAATAATAATAATAATAACAACAAAGGTATCATTATTGTCTTCGCAAAGATGTCAGTAGCGTTAGAGCAACCAACCGCTCCTTCATTAGTATAGGCAGCTGTAGCGGAGAGGAAACAAATTCAATACCAGCATTGTGGAAAATTGGTTTGCCTAACATGACTAAAATTTTCAGCAATTCTTTATGCACTCTTTTTTTACGGAAATGGAATTAGAGCTCGCATTTTTTCATGGCGATTTTTTTTTTTTTGCTGTTGTGTGAAAGGTGGGAGCAGATCATCATCCTTCCCTAGGTCTCGTGGATCAGAGGCAAATATTTCATAATTTCAATAAAATTTTATGAAGGACCGTTCAATTGCACTTAAAGAAATGAAGTCGAATCTTTTTATGTTACTGCCCCACAGTCTCCCCCTCCCCCCACTCACACACACCTACCCCCTACCCTCCCCATTTCCCCCTTCCCCATCAGCAGGTCACTCCTCAGTTCCTCTATTGACTTTTTGCAAACAGTGCGCTCTGTCAATCACGTTTTTCTCTCTCAAAACATGCTTTAGCAAACGGGACCGGAATTGGACGGCTGTTACGCTTCTGGAAAGTCGAACTTTTCGTTTTCTCTCACCTATGAAACGCACCCCTCTCTCTCTCTCTCTCTCTCTCTCTCTCTCTCTCTCTCTCTCTCTCTCTCTCTCTCTCTCTCTCTCTCTCTTTCCCCGAAGGAGGGCTTGAAATAAGATTACTAATTGGTGTTTGGCCTCACGCAGTAGGTACATTAAGATTTGTTTTCAGTTTCAAGCCCCAGTAGATGTGTTGGTTTTCAGTTAAGCCGGCCTTGCCAGCTTAGGCCCCTTATCAAAGCCAAGGAAGTTTGGTAAATTGCGAAATGGGTTAAGAGGCTTGATGTGTCCCTCTGGAATCTGGCTAACTAACAGAAAGGTGAAATGAATGAGTGAAATAGCACGAGCTTATTTATATTCTTGATAAGGTGATGATGTATCCGAGATATGAAATGTTCTTGTAATCGTAAGTAATTTCACTTTGTTGTAAGTGTTTACTTTTTCAGCTGTAAAACTGCAATAAATTGCTTAATTGTTTTCAGGTAATATATCTGAAAGTAACTGTCACATGAATGTCCAAGTTTGAAAAAATTACAGTTTTCTTATTTTCGTCGAAATCACGAATTATTATTATCATTTTTAATCTCAGTCTCCAAAAAGGATGCAGAATGTTTAAGATGCTGTAACTTGATCGAAAGCTGCGTTTGTGAGAATTTACTTAGAGACAACACGTATTTGATCTTACTTCCACTGGTGTCGGTATTTTGAAAGTATGTAAATAATGATACTTCTAATATTTCGGTAATAACAACGCCTGCAATATTTACCTTTTCAATTGAGCCAAAGTGTCTCCTGTTAATATTGTTGATACTCTAGGAGCGGTTTTGGGATTTTTTGAACGAAAACATACCATATTAGGTTTTTTTTGGGATGGCCTGTATCCAAACTGAATACGAAAATATAGCATTTTAGGTTTTCCGGTATATGTCCTGGCTTTTAGTGACTCAATTTCAACACCTTCACCCCCTTTTCCCTCCCCCTCCACCACCTCCTCCTCCTCCTCCTCCTCCTCCTCCTCCTCCTCCTCCTCCTCCTCCTCCCTCCTCCTCCTCTCCACGTCCCTACCCCCAGTGATTACTTGCTTTGTTCCGATTTTGTGATTATGCGATTTCGCAATGCCATTCGGTGGGCTCAGTGATTGCCAGCGAGCGTGAGAAAGTTCATGTCACCGTAACAACGTTTATCACTTGCCCTTTTACTTTTAGCCGACTTAATTCAAGGAATTATTGAACGCCACGGCGTATTGCGAGGGAGGCATGCTGCAACGTTCCAAATATTTTGCTGATATTTTCGCGTGTCCTTTTCCCCGGTAATGGATGGCGAGTTACAGGATATGAGTTCAAGCTTAACTGCGCTCTCTCTCTCTCCACACACACACACACACACACACACACACACACACACACACACACACACACATATATATATATATATATATATATATATATATATATATATATATATATATATATAAAATGATTTGTCACGAAAATTTTACTGCAGAATTATTTTACTGAAAATTTTTGATATTTTTTTGGAATGATTGGGTGGGAACTGATATTTATTCAAAATAGTTAAAGTGAATTTTGATTTTAAATTGTTTGAACGAAAAACTCTGGTAGTTTGGAAATGGTTTAAGTGAAAATTCAGACATTCTCAAAATGGCTGGAGTGCGAATTTTGATTTTCGAAAAATTTGAGTGGAAATTCCGACGTTTTTGCCAAGATTTGATTGGAAAAATATGTTTCGAAATGAATGGAGTGGGAATGCTATTTGAAAGTGCTTGAGTGAGAATGCTGATGTTTTCGTCACGATTTGAGTTGAAATTTCATAATTTTATTTTCGAGAAGTGTTGAGGAAGGAAGTCTGATATTGTCGAAAGGATTTGAGTGAGAACTTTGATAGTTACAAGGTAATTTTTGTCTTTTAGGTAAAGTAATGAATTTTAAGTTCAACGAGAAATGGGTATGTGATTGCGTTCTCTCATGACAAAAAGTCACGGACGTTGTGATATTTTTAGAGTGATTTTGGTGAAGCAGTTTAGTATTAAATTTCCAACATAAATTCCAATATTTTCGAAGAAATTATTTATGTGAATTGTGAGATTTGCTAAGGAATTTCGTGTGTAGGGGATTGCCGTCGGGGGCTATTTAAAAAATGAGTATTATGTGGATCCTAACATCTTCCTTAATGTAATGTAATGAAAATCCACAATTATATAAATGAATTGTGTTAATATGCAAATGATAAAACAAAGACTTTCGAGTACCTGAAAGATGTTCCTTCACAGTGTTTACGTTAACGTTTATTAATACAATTCGCTTGAATAATTGTGGATTTTTATTACATAACAGTTGATCACGTTATTGTGAAATTCCAGCAATCCCCCTTAATGTACGCGCTTGATTTTGGTGGTTATGAAAAGACACTGCCTGTGATTATGACTATATAATTTCTAAATAATTTCGCCCAAAATTCTGATTTATATGGGAGTTTTTCCTGTAATCCTTCCAATGAACGATTGGATATTTCCTAAACAGTGACCCCCAAGGGTTTTAACCCGGTCTTTATCTACCTTTGCGGCGCGTTTCGTACAAGGCCATTGGGGATTACCCTAAAAGCATAAACAAAAGACTGTAAGTATCATAAAGATGAGCCCCAAGAAATATTAGTCCTAGATAACGACCCCTGAAAACCCTTGAGGGCCACTATCTAGGAAAGATCTGAGCGATTTCATTGGGTTTTCAAATCGACGAGAAGGTTTCATCAGTGATTCTTGTACTGAGGAAATATTTTGAGGAAGATTCTGATTTCTATGAAGGAATTCTGATGTTCATTTTAAAAATAGGAGGAAGTAGTAATATCCAAGGTGTTATTTTTTTATGAAGGCTTATTAAGATTTCTTTTTTTTTGAGAATTTCATATGAAGTTCGGTCTTACCGAGTCCGTATATTGTGAAAGTAATTCGACAAAGATTCTGATTCTCGTATTTGGTTTAATTAATGACCTGGGATTTATTTGTAAGAGGATTTCGTTTGCTGTTTCTCGGAAGCATTTCTGCTTGAAATTCGTCAGAGAACTTTGACGCAGAGACCTGTTTTAGTCTTTGATTTTGCGGGAAGTATTTTCTTTGGTTTTCCCCAGTGAAGAAACTAATTTCATTAGTGATTATTATGCTTATCAAAAAGTGCTGTAGCGGAAGAATTCTTTGACGGGGATTCCGGTATTTGTATAAGAAAATCGACCGTTATTTGTAAAACAATTTTATTTGAGATTCTTGTATTGATGAATGACTTTCTTTTAATATTTTACTGATTATTAAAAGATATTATTTGTGTCTTCGATGCTCGTGTGAGAGTGCGTCGAGGATTATTATTTCTGTTGCAGGATTTCATCCTGGATTGTAATATATACGGAAGGTGTCTTATTCGCTACCCTTAAAATATTCATCTTTCATTTATTGTACCTCAGGTTTTGTATTCCAGTTTTTACGAGATTAAAAAAAAAAATTTTACAAAACTTGTCTGGTCATTGACCACCGCTTCCCATTTTCTCCCCATCGTCGTAACCCCTCCCCGCTAGAGGGCTTCCCCTTCCCTAAATCTGCCGTGTTTCCTTGGAGCACAAGGGGCCTTCCTCCTGCTAAGCGGCTACATGCTACACGACTCCCGCAGAACCACCCCTTCTCACATTCTTATTCTTTGGAGATCAGCGCTCATCGTATCACTCTCAAGGAGATTGTTTGGATTCCTTCCACCTCTACGCTGTGGAATTTTTGCATAATTTTATATCCCATTGTTATAGCCTCTCTTTCAGTGGCTGCAATTTTGCTTGCATATATATGTGTGTGCGTGTGTGTGCGTATGTATGTATCGTGGTCTCCAACACAATGCGACCTAGAGGGCCTTTGTGAAGTTCCTCCACTCGCGTCTTTCCTGTGCTTTCACATCCACATATATCGACACATATCCTGCCTGCAGTCTCACAGGTCTCATCGGAGGAGGTCTGGGATCTTCAACTCATGTAGTATATATATATATATATATATATATATATATATATACATATGTATATATATATATATATACATACATACATACATACATACATACATACATATATATATATATATATATATATATATATAATATCTTATCATACATTATACTCGGACTGTTGAATCGTGAATGAACCTCACGTTTAACAAAACTTCCATAAAATTATATTGTCATGTTCTGTATAAATAGTTTAGCATCATGTGCATGCATCTGAAAAATTCCCGCTGGTTTACAGAGAGCAGCAACCGTATGCGTGGAACTTAATTATATATACGTACCGGTGCACTTTTGGTCACGGTCATGTAACGGTAGAAAGCTAGTTACCTCATTTCCATACAGTTATCGTGTGAATATAGTATGCCTCTAAAGTGTATTAGAAATTCAAATTTAAGTGGATGTATAATGCAGGCTTATGAATAGGCAAATGGTAGGCTTACTGACCGCTGAAAGAATTAAACTCCAGTTAAACCTGGAGCCGCCGGATAAATTGACATTGTAATACTTATCTGACGGTTAGAACTTTGCTAGTAGGCAGTGGGAAATAATTTATCCTGTCTAAGGAGTTACTTCAGAGTGACCATTGCCAGACTTTGATGTTGATATCATTTCTCTGTGCGGCGTTGAAAAGCCTTTTTGGCACTAGTGCCAAGCCTACTTCCCTAAATACCATTCACTCTTCCAAATCCCCGTAGGGGGGTAGCACCGTCAGTGCACCCCTCGGGGTGCATTGTGGGCATTACTGAAGGTTCTTTGCAGCGTCCCTTCGACCCCGAACTGCAACCCCTTTCATTCCTCATTTCATATTATTTTTCTTCCATCTTGCTATCCACCCTCTCCTCACAATTATGTGCAACTGCGAGGTTTTCTTCCTGTTACAATTTTCAAACCTGCTTACTCTCAATTTCCTTCCCAGCGCTGAATGATCTCATAGGTCCCAGTGCTTGGCCTTTGGTCTAAGCTCCATGTTCCATTGCATTCTAAATCTAAAATGAGATTTTTGTCAGCTAGGTAACGTTAAACAGAACTTCTGTTTTTTATAATATATGGGTGTTTTATCATGGTACGAGGGATATTCTGCTCAAGAACTGATTCCTGGATCAGTAATCTCGTTTTGAGGCTGGATTCTCCTCATTTTAAGCATATTCGTCTGTTAGTCTTTAGCAGTGATCTTATTCTTTACAGTCTCTCTCTCTCTCTCTCTCTCTCTCTCTCTCTCTCTCTCTCTCTCTCTCTCTCTCTCTCTCTCTCTCTCTCTCCTACTTTTCGTACTCGGTGACAGATCTCTCCCGTCAAGACAAGAGGCTGTTGAAGTGTAACATAACTTACGAGTTTCTGAATGAATATGTTATAAATACGCTTTCAGGAAGAGAATATATATGTAGTAAAGAAAGTACATGAAACTAACATTAATCATATGAAAAGATGTGCGCTGTCATGCCAGTCTTCTTAAACTTATCCCCTGTATTTTATACATTCAACTTATCCCCCATTATTTTAAATATTGCAAGGCATCCCTTTGAGAAAAGCTGCATAATTTTTTCGATTCTGTTAAGAAAAGAAACTATATGATACAATTAGTACATTTCTTAAGACTCATCTTCAAAACACTGAACAATATTGGTGATGTTCGTAAGCTAGGAAGATGGTCCTAAAAATCTTGAATATTTTCCCAAAGTTTAAACATTTCTAAAAAAGGTGAATCTGTTCTCTAGTCACTCTAATTGGTCCCTGATGTATCTATACTCTAGAGTTTAAACATTGCATTGTCTATTAATGTATTTTAAACATTGCATTGTCTATTAATGTATTTTAAATATTGCATTGTCTATTAATGTATTTCCTACGTATCGTCGGTCCATATTTGATTCTTCGCCCAGTCTCCTTCCGTGTCTCCCATTGTCTTCCTGCTGTGTTTAGGCTTGTGTGCGTGTGTGTGTGCGTGTGTGTGTGTGTGTGTGTGTGAGCCTTGACTTTTGTATACAGTCATATGGGAGCTGTGTGTCTGTTGAACATCCAAACTTGGCGAAAGTTTTCTCATCTCTACTCTCCTCAGAGTTTTGGTCACTATGCCGCTTTGTTACCGACTGTCGTTTTTATTATCCACTCATTTGCATGTGTGTGTGTGTGTTATTACAGGCTTTATGATGAACATTTATTGTGAGGTCACGGTTTCTGTGCACACACTGTATATGTATGTATGTATATATATACATATATATAATAATATATACATATATAAAATATATATATATATATATATATATATATATATATATATATATATATATATATATATATATATATATATATATATATATATATATACTTATGTATTATAATCTAGATAGACAGTTGTTCAAATAGTGAAGTTGGAGAGTCCCAGTATAAAAAAAAAACATCCCTGACCTTCATTATAGTAATGCCGCAGTTGTAGTCATTATATGAAGAGCTAGAATGTAATGATAAATATTTATGTTTACTCTGATGCTTATTGTTATAATTGGAAAAAATAATTGTGCTTGTTACTTAATTGCGCTGTGTTTATTTTAAGCGTTCGTCACAATTAAATGATTCTGTTCAGGTTTTTAAGCTTTTTTTATTGTTGTTCATTTTATATATTGTGCATGACGTGCATTTCGCTGTACAGATAAAAGCTTCTACTGAGAAAATCACTGTCAAACCATTATCCCTATTAATTTTTATTCGTAAAAAGGTAAGGGTTATGTACCCACACACGCACACATACACACACACACACATATATATATATATTAAAGCGTGTATTTAAACTATACACAGATAGCAGTTACGGGAGAAGTTTGAAAGTTAAGTGGGCATCTGTGAGGCACACATGGGCTTAAGATTAGGTAACCTATGGAGAATTAATAGAGAGGCAATGTGGATGTTGAGGTATTTCCCTGTGGTATACACGATAAATTGGAGAGTGTAAGAGCTTATGTTTGCAGATGATACAGTGCTGATTGGGGATAGTGAAGTCACACTACTGTTGCAGAAACTAACGGAAGAAGTTTGAAAATATGTGCCCATCGTCTGTGTTTGTAGCGTCCCCTCGGCCCCAAGCTGGACCCACTTAATAACCTTTTACTTTACCTCCATTTCCACTTCTTTAGTTCAAGCTTGCTGTCCAACACCTGTAACCGTTACTTCTTTGTGCAACTGTGGGGTTTCCTCCAAGTTCCAACTTCCGATCCGTGTACTTCTTTTCCTGTACGTTCTAGATCTCTTTTTGTGGTCTCCAACCACTCTAACTCCCACTTTTCACTGTCTTAAGCGCTGAATGAGTCGAAAGTGCCCCAGTGCTTGGCTTGACAGCCTGAAATTCGTAAATCAGTCAGTAATGGTAAATGGAATCTAGAAAGATAGAGTTGTGAATGTTTTAATGGATGGCGGAAGAATGGAAACAGTTTATTTACATTGGTATTTGAGAGTAAATTTAATTAGTGATCGAGTATAACGTCCCGTAGGGGCTAGTGCCGACAGTGCACTTCACGCGGTGCACTGTAGGCATTACGTAAGGTCCTTTGCAGCGTCCCTTCAGTCCCTAGCTGCACCCTTTTTATATCGTTCATATTCTCTTTCCTCCATCTTACTTTCCACCCTCTCCTAACAATTGTTTCGACGTTATTTTCCGCACTGAATGACCTCATAGGTCCCAGCGCTTGCCCTATGGCCTAAATTTTATATCCCAGTAGAATTAAATGATGGATATGTGAAATAGCCTCTTGATTTCTCTCCTTGCATTCATCTCTGAACCGACACTACAACCTCACAACAGTGACGATATATTTTAATCGATCTGACAACAGTTTTACTGCGTATTCTGTCCTTCAGATGCATAGGTACAACACATGCCAGATTTTACCAATGTAAAATCGAACCTAAAATACAAAATTGCTCCGAAAAACAAAACCTGGATGTACGATCTTCATCAGACTGGGATTGTCTGCTGTGAAGAGCGATTTTCTTTGAGTCTTCCTCTTTGTGATCCATTTTGCTTCTTCTCCTCTTGAACCTCCTCCAAGTGCTTCACTTGTTGCGCCTTTTTCTCGCCTCTTGACCGGAAATAAGAAGTCCTCGAGGCATATGAGAATGCCATGATAGCCCCCCCTTTCCCCCCACCCTCTCTCTCTCTCTCTCTCTCTCTCTCTCTGTATCAGCCAGACGCGACGGCTCTTTTATCATGGTTGCTGATCTGATGCGTCGAGGACGTGTAGCTGACCATCTCTAGTTTTTGTTGTTGTACTTCTGCTTCTCGTTTGTTCGTTTGGGTTTTTTCTTTTCTATTTTATTTGCGTTAAGTTATGAATTTTGGTGCTGATTGACCTCGAAGTTTGTGGGGTAAATTAGAATGTATTAATATTTCTTTTGAATAAGTCGGTTGTGTCGTAGATTTGGAGGCAGTTTCCATCCGCGATCATCACTTAATGATATAAAGTAAGACAGTATGTGTATATTTATTCGCCCTCCTGCGCACACACATTTGTACACACACACACACACACACACATATATATATATATATATAAATATATATATAATATATATATATATTATGTATATACATATATATGTAAGTATAATAAAATGTTTATCTTTCTGTTCCCAGCAAGTCTTATTGGATGTGGGTGCTACCCTTATGTTCTCTACGTCTTGGCTGCAATCCCCCACATGTGACTAACTGCCAGACACCTAACGTAATCTCAAGTTAGGGGAAACATGAAGTGATTTAACGGAACATGCACAAAGTAGTTCGGCTCGCTCGAGAATTGAAACTGAGACCACTTGCTGGTGAGATGAGTCCCGTAACCACTGTGTCTATTTGTGCCTATTTATATTTAAAAGAGAGGGAAGGAAGTAGAAGGGATCTTGAGAGAATTGATTTGAGAACTCAAACAAAAGTAAGCGAAGGAAAGGATATGAAAATCGAACACTACCGTATCGTTTCTATCTCATCGCGCGACCGTATTGAAGTTTTATTTTCATATGACTGTCTCCCTTGTTAATGTCTTCTATTCTCGTGACTGTAATTTATCTATGATGAGAACGTCAGTAAGATACAGTAAAGTCTCCCTTATTTTCCTTTTGTAATAAGTAGGTCAGTGCTTTTGATTGCTACACTCTCTGTAAGGCTTCAAGATATCTCAGAAAGATGAATTTCAGTGACGCTTTGTAGATAGTTGGGATGTGGACCAAGGAAAAGTTTATGGACGGATCCAATCGTGGATCCTGATTTTTTTTGTTTAGAGGATTTGGGGGTGTCCTCGCTGCCTGAGCTCTTCATATTATTATACACTTTATATGGAAGTCGTGTGAAAAACAAATTTTTCGGATGAAAGTTTTAAAGGAGAGCCGTATAATTTATGTTTTCTGTAAAAGAAAACTATTGAGATGGCTTTGTCTGTCCGTCGGCACTTTTTCTGTCCACCCTGAGATCTTAAAAACTGCTGAGGCTAGAGGGCTGCAAATTGGTATGTTGATCATCCACCCTCCAGTTCTCAAACTTACTAAATTGCAGCCCTCTAGCCTCAGGAGGTTTTATTTTATTTAAGGTTAAAGTTAACCATAATCGTGCTTCTGGCAGCAATGTAGGATAGGCCACCACCAGGCCGTGGTTAAAGTTTCATGGGCCGCGGCGCATACAGCATTATACCGAGACCACCGGAAGGTAGATCTATTTTCGGTGGCCTTGATTATACGCTGTACTGAAAACTCGATTGCGCCGAAGAAACCGGCGCATTTTTTTTACTTTTTCTTTTTTTCTATTTTTCATATGCGAAACCACCTGGCCTTTACTTCTTGAGTTCTTTATATTATACTCCTTATTTAGAAGTCGTAATATCCAAATATTACTGAAGAAAACTTTATAAAGGAGCCATGTGTTGTTTTATCTTTTTGCATTGGCGAAAACACCTGCAGAAACAAAGTTTTCTCCAGGTTTGTTCATTCAAGTACTCACGTTGCAACTTCTCATATGTAGTCCCTTTTCTGGCAAAGTTTCGAATTTGCATTTTTTTCAAATTTTTATATGCATCGACGGTGATTTTATCATTGGCTTCCTGTTTTAGCTAAGCATCAAGTGTATGTCTCTCTCACCATACATCCTGGATGGTGAGATAGACATCCTTGGTACTTTGCTGAAACAGGAAGTCAGTGATAAAATCATCATCGATGCAGATAACTCAATCAATTTTAAAAACGCATGCTCGACACTTTGCCAAACAAGGGGCGATGTACCGTAAAAGGAATTATTATATTTATATGATTCTGGATAATTTCATTCCTCGTCGTATTATTTATTTATTTTTTTTTTGTCCTTTTCCCGCCTATGATTTATTGCTTTGTTTTCTCTCGCTGATAAATAACAGTCCATTTGTCTCGCGATTTTTTTTTTTTTTTTACCCCATTGGGAAGGGTTTGGGCATTTTCATGATTAGGGCCTTTTTTTTTTTTTTTTTTTTTTTGGTGGTGGTGGGGGCACTTGGAGGTTGCCTGGCCCCCATTGCTGTTATTGAGGTTGCCCCATGTATATTCAGCATTGTTTATTTTATATATACCGTACCAAGATATATATATATATATATATATAATATATATATATATATATATATATATATATATATATATATATATATATTTATATAAGGCTCTATATATATATATATATATATATATATATATATATATATATATATATATATATATATATATATATATATATATATATATATATATATATATATATATATATATATATATATATATATATATATATATATATATATTTATATATAAGTATATATATACATTGCTATATATATATATATATATATATATATATATATATATATATATATATATATATATATATATATATATATATATATATATATATATATATATATATATATATATATATATATATATATATATATATATATATATATATATATATATGTATATTCAGGATTTCATTGATATATATATATATATACACATATATACATATGCATATATATATGATATATATATATATATATATATATATATATATATATATATATATATATATATATATATATATATTTATATAAGTATATATATACATGTTCACATATTTGATACGTGTTTATAGTCGCATGTATATATATCTTATATATAAATATATATATATATATATATATATATATATATATATATATATATATATATATATATATTTACTATATATATATATATATATATATATATATATATATATATATATATATATATATATATATATATATATATATATATATATATATATATATATATATATATATCTTGAGATTAATTATATATGGCCCAATTTATATATATATATTTATTTATTATAAGTATATATATACATGTTCACATATTTGACGTGGATAATGTAAACACCCCACAGGCTGATATGGATTTGTTATAGCTGAGATAAAGCACCCTGGGAGAGAGAGAGAGAGAGAGAGAGAGAGAGAGAGAGAGAGAGAGAGAGAAAGGGAGGCAGGCGCGTTAATAATGAGATTGCTACGCAGTGATAATGGAGTTGCTCGACTATTAACATGAATATCGGAAGTTTAATGGGACGGCATATTATACTGCCATGGGTGTAGGCGACCCTGATAAGATTCATAGTCTTCGTTTGTAATATATATGTATATATATAAATTTACATATATATATATATATATATATATATATATATCTTATATATGTATGTATATATATGTTGTGTATATATATATATATATATATTATATATATATATATATATGTATGTATATATATATATGTACATACATATTGTGTGTATATATATATTTATATATTATATATATATATATATATATATATATATATATATATATATATTATATATATAAATAACATTGTTATAAATTATAGTTTCTGTTTATATATACCGTATTTAGATGTCGGTGTTTCACTGATTACATTCATAAATTAATTTTTCTCAGTAAGATAATTTGTAGAATGGGAAAAGTATATTTAGATGTATCACATGGAAGATTAGCTTTTGTGGTCAATTAAAAATGTTTTTGTGAGGGAAGAGACACATGTTATAAAGTATGCAGACGGGAGAGTGACTGGTTTGGTATAAAACTGGGTCTGCGGCGTTGATATTTTATGTATCCATGGCTGTTTGAAATGTTTTTGGTTGGAGTGAGTGGCTGTAGATCCAAACTGTATGAAAAGAAAAGGAGTGATGGAGTGGGAGATGAGTTGATGCTTGCAAATGATAGTATTTCTTGCCGATGATGATGAGAAACTGCAGGAAATGATGAAAAAGTTGAAATGACTGAGAAATGAGGTCAGATGGAGACTAGGACGATCGAGCAATTAACATTAACATGAATTGTACAAATGGAAAAAGTTGATTGTTATAGGTATTAAGGAGTAAATACAATGGCAGTAGGGAGGATGAAAGAAGAGGTGAGACATAGAAAGATAAAGTTAGAAGGCAGCAGGGTGTGTGTGCAAAAGATTTGTAAGAGACTTGTGTTGTGTGTGGAATCAAAGGCGGAATGGATAAGGAGATTGTTGTATTGTAAAATGCTTAATATATTTTGCTTTTAGTGTTCTTAAAAGAAAGCTATTTTACCGGCTTTGTCTGTCCACCCGCACTTTTTTCTGTCCGCAAAAAATAACAACTACTGAGGCTAAGGCTGTATGGGGTGGTATGTGTGATCATCACCCTCAATCATCAAACATACCAAATTGCAGCCATCCAGCCTCAGTAGTTGTTATTTTATTTAAGGTTAAAGTTAGCCATAATCGTGTTTCTGGCAACGATATAGGATATGCCACCACCGGGCCGTGGTTAAAGTTTCATGGACCGCGACTCATACAGCATTATACCGAGACTACCGCAAGATAGATCCATCTTCGGTGGCCTTGATTATACGCCGTAGCGGCTGTACAGAAAACTTGATTGCGCCGAAGAAACTTCGGCGCATTTGTTACTTGTTTTGTTTCTATTTTAATCAAAATCTATTATCATTCTTGAAAAAATACTGTAGTCAACGGGCGCGCTGCCTCGCTAACTGACCATCCTTACTCCGGCTTAAATAAGGTCGGGGACATCGTCAAGGCGAGATTGGTTTGAACGAGCCCCATCTCATTATTTGAATGGACGGTAGTCAATCGTTGTTCCTTGGGAATAGGCGACGCAAGGCGCGGAGACCGATGGCCTAATCAGACTGCCTCACTGCCTGACGTCTTTCAAAATGATCATCCTTTCTATCAGAGGCAACTTTCGTAGAAGAATGTGTATTGATTCTGTTCATAGCTCTCTCTCTCTCTCTCTCTCTCTCCTCTCTCTCTCTCTCTCTCTCTCTCTCTCTCTCCTTCCTATAAGAACATACACATCTCCCGCATCTCTCTCTCTCTCTCTCTCTCTCTCTCTCTCTCTCATACACATCTCCCGTAGGGGGTGGTACTGTCAGTGCACCTCACGCGGTGCACTGTGGGCATTCCTAAAGGTTCTTTGCAGCGTCCCTTCGAACCCTAGTAGCTGCAACCCCTTTCATTCCTTTTACTGTATCTTCATTCACATATCCTTTCTTTCATCTTACTTTTCAGCCTCTCTTAACAATTGTTTCATAATGCAACTGCGACGTTTTCCTCCTGTTACACCTTTCAAACATTTGTTACTCTCAGTTTTCCTTTAAGCGCTGATTGACCTTATAGGTCTCAGCGCATGTCCTTTGACCTAAGTTTTATATTCCATTCCTATACACACATAATATGTATGTGTGTCCTGACACTCAAGTTTTCGCTTGAATCCTTTCGAAATCTTCGTGCTTCAGGACGGCCTTGTCACCGGAAATGCCTATATTCAATAGAATATAGAATTTTCTCGTAAAGATAAATAATTATATTATCATTTATTACTAAATGCTCAAGGTTGACTCCAAGCTCCTTGTTTACTGAAGTCACACGGAATATAGCAGAGACCAACGCAATAACTCCTACCATAAACATTTGTGTTTCTTGCCTTCCATTCTCTGCCGTTCACCTTTCCTTCCCATTCCCTCCCACTTCCCTCTGGTGTAAATACCTGCGTCTGACATTATATTCAGCCGCTAACCATTCCAGTACACCTACACGAGCTCATCAGTTGTTCCCCAAGTGATGGGCGTGGGTGACACCATAAACACAAAGCCACCGGCTTATAATGGACGGCAACTGCAACCGGCCTAGTTTATTGTTCTGTAACGTATAAGGGGTCTGCTGTTATGAGAGAGAGAGAGAGAGAGAGAGAGAGAGAGAGAGAGAGAGACTTGTGAAGATACAGGATGAGAAATTCAATAGATATTAGAACTAGCAGTGTATAACATGATTTTGTAAACTAGAAAGTGTGAGAATTGAGAAGCTGGTATGGGTAATAATAAGAAATATGTTTTGATTTCTGGATTCTATCTTGAATTGTCAACGCCTGGAAGTATATGAAACAGCAAGGGTCTTTGATCAAGATAATACCAGACTTTTCAATAAATATGGTGCTCGTTGGTGTAACATGTAAAGTAGAGAGGGAGGGAAAGAGCGGTATTGTAAATAGTAAAATTGCATTAGATCAGTGGATTAATACCTAATTCCTCCGTAGGCGGGTATTGCCGTCAGTGCACCTCGTGCCGTGCACTGTATGCATTAGTTAAGGTTCTTTGCAGCGTGCCTTCGGCCATAGCTGAAACCCCTTTCGTTTCTTTTACTGTACTTCCTTTCATATTCTCTTTCATCCATCTTACTTTTCACTCTCTCTTAACAATTGATTCATAGTGCAGCTGCAAGGTTTTCCTCCTGTTATACCTTTCAAACCTTTTGCTGTCAATTTCCGTTTCAGCGCTGAATGATCTCGTAGGTCCCAGTGCTTTTCCTTTGGCCTAAATTCTATATTCAGTTCAGTTCAATAATACCTAATCCTCTTCGGTTTGGGAGTATTTCCGCCAGCCACTAATATTGAAGAGATACTACAGATTAAGAGATTTTTGCAGGTTATTTAAGTTATTCATTAGACAATCACGTAGGGAAAATACTTCATCGGTGATAGACAGGTATTATCGATGCATGTAGAATATGAAGAATTGAAAATACTGTAGTGGTTATATGTGATGGTATGGGGCGGCATCTTCATCCCAAAATAACGCCAGAGATTCATACCCAAACAGAGGGCTCCTTTTATTCCATGTCTCTTAAGATGCCAGTATTTCAGGATGGGGTTGCCGGCCCCTTGCCTTTCCACATCCCGGTTGTGACTACTAGTGTCGTTTTAGTGGAACCTGTTTCTGTCGCTTCGCCCATGTCCGGGAATCTTTTTAATCTCCCTCTCTCTCTCTCTTTTCTCTCTCTCTCTCTCTCTCTCTCTCTCTCTCTCTATATATATATATATATATATATATATATATTTATTATATGTATATGTATACATACGTACACATATTTATATATATATATATGTTTATATTTGCGTGTATGTATACTCTTTATGCATGAATGCACATGTCTGTATGTATTTATGTGTGTGTGTGTGTGTGTGTGTGAGAGAGAGAGAGAGAGAAGAGAGAGAGAATCTTAAGCCGGACGCCAGAGAAAAGAGGGGAAGCCGTTTATTTGACGCCAGAGCTTACAATTCAGGAAGAACAAATGGGAAACCAGAGTCAAAACAGAGGAAAGAGACATGGGGTTGCTGCGCCTTCGTAGAGAGAGAGAGAGAGAGAGAGAGAAAGAGAGAGAGGCTTCATGTATCCATTGTAAAGGGTTATATATCCTTAGCTGTAATCGAGGGGAAACTCACGGTACATTAGGAAAGTTTTTTTTTTTTTAAGGAAATTGTCGTGTTTCTACTTTCTCTCTAAAGATTTCGTAAATGCTGTCGAATTTCTACGGTTCCTCTCTAAAGAATTCGTAAATGCTATATTTCTGCTATTCCTCTCTAAAGAGTTTGTATATTTGTATTTTTACTATACCCGTCTAAAGAGTTCGTATATGTTGTATTTCTAATATTCCTCTCCAAAGAATTCGCATATGTATTTCTACTATTTCTCTCTAAAGAGTTCGTATCTGTTTTATTTCTACTTCACCTCTTTAATGGCCGTATATATTATTTTTTAAAAGTCATAAACCCCGCACATTTAATTGTTCTACGGCCGTCCTTGTTTTTTTTCTCTCTTACTAACAAATAATCCATCACAATTTATTCTCAGTGGAAATTCCATTCATAATTAGGGTCGTTGTTCTTGTACCGGGTCAATCATAAGCTTTAATTACAATTAATTAATCGTGGGTGAATGCGTCATTGGGTAATTAGTTGTAATTGCAAGCCCTTTGTGCCCAGTTAAGAATTTTAACTAATCAGGTTTGAGTTTTTTTTTCGGCGTTTATTAGTTTTTAGTTGTCTGTAAAAGAAAACTGTTGAGATGGCTATTTGTCTGTCCGTCCGCCCTCAGATCTTAAAAACTACTGAGGCTAGAGGGCCGCAAATTGCTATGTTGGTCATCCACCATCCAATCATCAAACATTCCAAAGTGCAGCCCTCTAGCCTCAGTAGTTTTTATTTTGTTTAAGGTTAAAGTTAGCCATGATCGTGCGTCTGGCACAGCTATATGTGCCAACAACATAGGCCACGACGGGGCCGTGGCTGAAAGTTTCATAGTTTCATGGGCCGCGGCTGAGAGTTTCATGGGCCGTCGCTGAGATTTTCATACTGCATTATACGCTGTACAGAAAGCTCGATTACGCCGAAGAAACTGTATTTTCTAGTTTAAGGTTATCCTGTTTATTTTTGTCCCTTCGTCGCAATATTGATTATTTGCTTTTGAGATGTGAATTTCGTTTTTTATGGTTACTTTTTTATGTTAAACAAGCATGCCAATATGATGTGCAAAGTTGAATTACAGCTGTTAGTCATATTATTTATTCATAACCTGCTTTCTAAGCCAGAAAGGAAATTTATAAAATTTTCTAGCAATGAAAGCATATTCATTTTCTAGTTAGTTGTATATTTTGATACATTTAGTATATCATTGTTTAAATTACAATGATGCAACTAATTTTATTCTTTCACTATATTTTTTGCGCTTCTACAACAAGGACGACTTGTAAAAAGATATACTAATTGCGTGAAACGATTTGTTTTACGCAACGATTATTCATGGAAACAAACCAGCTGACGATTTAGAAGTCACAAAATACATAAGATGATGATAAGTAGCTGGTTTTATCTGTGACGGTGCTCATGGCTGAAATCCATAGATGGGTACGCTTTCGGGTACTATGCCCTTGAATGACTCCAACAAAGAGTTTTTGGCCACGGGTTTTTCCCTATGGTTTATCCGCGAGGCAGAAGAAATATGGGGAAGTTTGGACTGTCTGATGTAATGGATAGTTTTTTGGAAACGGCCCGTTGGAAACGCTTACATTCAATGAATAAATAACACTTGTGTTACGCCAATGGTCTCCCTCAAAATCCAACGTCTGCCATTTTGATTTGTTCCTTTTTTGCTCAGGCACAAGCTACTCCCCTTTAGGCAATGTATAAAAATTTTACCCATAAGAATCGCTTCGGAGCTTTACTTTTATCTTCATTGCTTACGGCTGTGTATTCTCTATTAAATCGAATGACTTTTATTACCAAATCGAATCTATATCGGTTGCCAAATAATTTTCAATTCAACTCTTGTTTTTACTCTGGAGCCATACTGTGTGAACGAAAATGGCTCATGGTATATATATGTGTGTTTGTGTGTCTGTGTGTATTTTTAGACATATATATGTATATACACATACTTAGATATATATGTATGTATGCATAAATTATATATATATATATATATATATATATATATATATATATATATATATATATATATATATATATATATATATATATATATATATATATAGTGCAATTTATTTACTTAAGTTCGTACAATATATATACAAGCAATCACTAAAATTACCTGTAATTACGCATAATCTCTAAATGCATCCAGGGATTATACATAAGCGCTGATATTTAAAACCCACTTTTTAAACAAATATCCTGACTGACAGTTAGGGATTTCATGTAATGCACTATCTAATGCCCACGTAACAAGTGGTTGAAAAATAGCGGGCTGCATGGTCGATTACTCTACATAGGTCTGTTATATTATTAGTACCGCACAGACAGGGTCGAGGGGACCGTAAGTCTGTTAGATTATTAGTACCGTACAGACAGAGTCGAGGGGACCATAGTTTCCCTTCTGTCTGTTCGTTCGTTTTTGACCGTGCTCAGATAAGTATGAAGGGAGATCGTTCGTCACACTTACCTGTCACACTTATCTTTTTATTGCGACTCCTCCTACGCGGTGGCAGTATGACTTGAAATAACTGCAGGTAGACCATCTTGCATTAATGTGCACGAGGGGAGATCGCCAGATTTCATTTATTAGAATGTTCGCAGAAAGAACTTGGTTGGAAGTTGGTAAGTTACGTATAATGTTCATTTCACCTTCCACTTACTCATATTAAGTATGTAAACAACTTACATTGAGATATTTTTATATTATAATAATGTTAGAAGTAGGGTAGGTAGAAATTCATGTGATTCTGTCATATTACCAATTTTGAGAGGATGTTGAAAATGTTGAACATGACGTCAGAAGCAGCCGAAGTCAAGGACATCATCGTTTCCGAACGAATCGGATTCGCAAGTTCATAAAATTTTAGCAAATATGAAATAAGCCGATGCAAATGTCACCAAATGTAGAACTCAATCAGCATTAAACTACGGTTGAAGGGGTTGGGTACAACATAACATTATGTCATTTAGTAACTGGTAAAACTATATATATATATATATATAGAACGCGGAGAGGACTTTAAATTTTCGGGGGGCAGCCAAACTTGGCAGTTGTTAATAGCAACGCAACTTCGTCTTATTTGCTTCTCTGATAATGTTTAAGGTGATAAAACTTTACAGCTGACTGTGGTTTATGTTTGGTGTAATGAGTCTATTGTTAGTTTGCACTTGTTACAAACAACCAAAGACTGAATTGACTTCATTCTAACACGATGTCCTTGCCTTCGACCGTTTGTGATACCTGTCTAAAAATAAAGTTTTATGGGCTCCATTTTTTACTTTTTATGTAGAAGAAAAGGTCTGGCTGTGATGTTTTACAAATGAATAGGTCTGACTCTTATGTTATACAGAAGAATAGGCCTGACTGTGATGTTGTACAGAAGAAATTATGGCTACTCAAAGCAGCAAGAGATTATTATTATTATTATTATTATTATTATTATTATTATTATTATTATTATTATTATTATTATTATTATTATTATTCTGTTGAACCCTATTCATATGGAACAAGCCCACAGGCGCCATTGACGGCCATTCAATTAAAATTCAAGCTTCCAAAGAATGTGGTATTCATTTGAAAGAAGTAACAGAAGGTAACAAGAAATATAGAAAGAAAAAATAAGTAAAAAAAATAAAGTAACAAATTAATGAATAAATAAACAAAAATATAAGTAAATTATTAAAATACAAGGAGAATTGTTTTAAGGTAGTAATGCAATGCACCTTCGCTTGAACTTTTGAAGTTCCAGTTGCGCAACATCCTCAGGGAAACTGTTCCACAGTCTAACGGTGTGAGGAATAAAGGACCTCCGGAACTGAGGAGTTGGACAGCGAAGCAGATTATGAGCTAACTTCATCGCTTGAAAAGAACCTTCTTGACAAAGGCAGACATCATAATAATTATCAACACAGGCTTTGTGGTTTGTTATTTTGAAGGAGTCTGCAAATAAACGATCTTTCGGTTGTCTGTAGGGTCCGCCATATCAGATTCCCTTCCACTTATTGTAAATGTATTGTACCCGTTACTTTTTTAAAGTTGATTTTTTGATTTATACGTTTTATTAAAGAGAAACGCATTTTACACGTCATGCTCCTGCAAAAGATTTGACACTTTAACTTGTTTCCTTTTCGAGTGAACATCATGTCAATATGGTCCACGAAAAATAGAAGAAATCTAGACATCCATTTTATTTTGAAAATACTAACTTAAGATTGTGGATAGCGTGCATTTAATTCGCAAAATTATTTTCAGCTAAAGCGCTCATTTATAATAACTAACTCTGTGGATTGTAAATTTTTTGTGCGATGATGTTAATTTTTTATTATGATGCACAATTATCGAGATCTCCAACGCTTCCCCTTTGACCACGAATAATTACAGGCAGCTCAAATGATCAATATTTATGCTGCCATAATGCCAGCTTAGTTTTAAAAAGAGAACAGCACAGTTCATTCATATATACCCTCGCACGATTCAATTGCTGTCACTTTACCGCCATGATTTGGAATTTTCTTCCTGCTTCTGTATTTTTGAGGTCAAGTCCCCCCCTCTTTTCCTTATTATTTCTCTTTTCCTTTTCTGGAGGCCTGAGCTAGAAAGGGGTGCTTTGGGTATATATGTGTATTTACAGTATATGATTGGCTTTTGAATATTATATATATATGTATATTTATATATAGTATATATATATACTATATATATATTATTTTCTATATATATATATATATATATATATATATATATATATATATATATTACCATAAATAAACTGTTAATGTCGAATTATTTTACCTTGGAAATAACTTAGAACCAAAGGGAAAGAGTAAGCGATAAGCTCACCTACCCTGACCAGGATTCGAACCCTTCGACTTCGTGGATCGGAACATGGGTAATGTGACGTTATCCAGTCAACCATCGAGAGAGATATTATGTTTGATATTTCAATATATATATATATATATATATATATATATATATATATATATATATATAAATTTTTCTGACCCCTCTCCCTGTGTCTTCCATCTTCGCCTTTGTTTTCTCCCCCGTCGAGGGAGTCTCCCGTGCTTGAGACCACACACATATATCTCATACGGCATCTCAATAAACTGAAGGTAGCGAGGTAATATCGCGGGAGTTCCTCTTGGCTAATCATCTGCGACATTGCCTCCTCCTCCTCCTCCTCCTCCTCCTCCTCCTCCTCCTCCTCCTCCTCCGGGGAGATGACGTCTTATGAATCTCTTCTTCCTTTGTTGCCTACGAGGGACGTTTTGTCGTTTCGTGTCCTCCGTGTTATTACTGCGGTTGTAGGGTTTCTTATGGTTATTAGTGCTTTTGTTATTGTTCGGGGTTGTTTTGCAGTCTTATTGATAGTGTTAAGCGAATTTAAACCAGTGGGTAAGCTACGCAAAGGGGAGTCTATTTCGGTGTGTTTCTCCAGTGCGGATTTTGATCTTCTATTTCGTTCATGTATTTCGAGCCCTTTGTTCCACGAAACACTCTTGTTCACTGCTTACACACACACACAAACACACACACACACACAGAGAGAGAGAGAGAGAGACAGAGAGAGAGAGACGGGACAGTAATTTGAATCGTATAAATATACCAAACTGTACTGAGAATCCCATTAACTTTCTTTGCAGAAAAAGTGTCATGGGATTCCTCCTTTGTTTTTCATTTAATAATCGTTCATTTGTCAAATGATACAAAGGACAGATATTGATTTCGTGCTTTCGTTCTCATTTGCATACAAATTATGTTTTAATGCAAAGTTAGCCCTGCCTTGTCGTGATTTAAGGCTTTCGTGTTTTTAGAGGGAGTGGTTGTTGCTACCTGTTTTCTTTATTTATTTAACTTTATTTGTCTATTAATTATCTTGATTTTTCCTTTGTATTACACGAGCCATTGTAATGATAATAAGTTATATTTGAGAGAATGAATGAATTTTTTGTTACCTACCCTTTATCGGATTCTGGAGTTGCATGTGTCTGAATGAATTCACTCATATTGAATATATATGTACACAACATTAGCCACTATACAATTCATCTTCTAAAGACAGATTCAGAGATGAACCGCAAAAGTGTTAAAATGGAGAAACAAAAACCACTGTTATGTGTGTATACAAATACATAACTGCGGTTTTTGTTACTCCACTTTAAGACTCATGCCGTTCATCTCTGAATCTGTCTTGAGAAGATCGATTGTGTAGTGGCTAATGTTGTGTACATTTGCAATACAAGAGTGAATTAATTCAGATACATGCAACTGCAGAATCCAGTAAGGGGGAATCGCGCAGATTCTCGAAAGCTCTCTGTTTACCTTCATTTTTAAATGCATTTGTACACATACCATAACTGTGGTTACCAAAACTGTGGTTTTTTGTTTCTCGATCTTTTTATTGGTGCCTTATATTTACAGTTCAAGACAGAATGAGTATATTAGACGGACTCGAATTTCCGCAATGCATAGGCAACGAAAAATTCGAGCAAATATTAGTATGAAATGATCGAAGTTCTAATATCATGAAAACGCAAGATTCCACGTAATTCCTCGAAGGATGGGGACGTAATCAGAATCCCATTAGCATCACGAATGATAATCCGTCCGTGGTTCCTCAGTTTGGATCCTGTCGACATGTTGATCCTTCGAAGGAATCTTTCTTGTTTTTACCAGAGGTTCTCCTTGGATCCGAATGACTTGGAATGATCGCTGGAATGAAGGGAATTCCAGGTGACTCGTCTGGTGCGTTAAGGTCAACAGCTACTCGACTGCGTTAAAGATCTAAGGAATTCGGTCAGAGCTCCAATAATGTTAAGAAAGCCAAGCTTTCGTGGTGGAGGCTACGATTTTAGAGATTAATTAATGGTATTTTGTTCATTTTTATGTAAATTGAAAATAGTTTGCTTTTGAGCAGTGTATTAAACCTGTGTCTCATTGTGAATTGGAAGATATTATTATTATTATTATTATTATTATTATTATTATTATTATTATTATTATTATTGTTGTTGTTGTTGTTGTTGTTGTTCATAATATGTAGTGATGAACAAACAATAAAGATCATATATATATTGGAAGACATTATTATTATTATTATTATTGTATTATTATTATTATTATTATTATTATTATTATCCATAATATGCAGTAACGAACAAACCACAAATACTACATATAAAAATTAAGAAACAAGAGAAGGGAAATATATTTAAAAGCAGACTAAACTACCAAGTAAACATTTAAAACAAGCAGACATTTTCATAAACAAACAGTCTGTGCCCTGCAAACAGAACGGAAATGTTCTTGCATCCAGTGAACAGTGCCAAGAGGTTTAGCCCCAGTAAACAAAAGGGTACGAGTAAATGTCTTGATTTCCAGGTAATGAATTGCTTCGAGGCTTATTTGCCAAGTGATTTTACCCTCAGATAAGTGGCAAATGAAATGGACTCATTTTCGAGCGCTTTCGGGTCTCGGTGTGGAATTTATTATACTATTTCTGAGGTTCTGAAGTAATGCCAAACTGGCGAGTCTAGGTTCTGTTGTCTCCATTGCTTTTGAATTGATTATATGAATTTGTTTTAAGTTGAGCGGGTTATTTAATTAAATAAGAAATCTCTCTCTCTCTCTCTCTCTCTCTCTCTCTCTCTCTCTCTCTCTCTCTCTCTCTCTCTCTCTCTCAAGAATTTCTATTTTCACTAAAGTCTCCAAGATATCTAAAAATTTATATTTTTTTTTATTTTTGCAGGTATGTGTATTGCTCTCTACAGTGGTGTGTGAGGCCTTTTATTTAGGTGAGTTTATTATGCCTTATTCTGTATCTGTTTTGATGTAAAAAAAAAAATATATTTTAGTGTAAGTTTCTACTTTAGTTTTCTGTCCGCACTTTTTCTGTCCACCATCAGATCTTAAAAACCACTGAGGCCAGAGGGCTACAAATTGGTATGTTGATCATCCACCCTCCACTCATCAAACATACCAAATTGCAGTCCTCTAGCCTCAGTAGTTGTTATTTTATAGAATGTTAAAGTTTTCCATGATCGTGCATCTGGCACCGCCATAGATGCCAACAACACAGGTCACCACCGGGCCGTGGCAGAAAGTTACCTGGGCCGCGGTTGAGAGTTTCATGGACCGCGGCTGAGAGTTTCATACAGCATGATACGCTGTGCAGAAAACTCGATTGCGCCGAAGAAACTTCGCCGCATTTTTTACTTGTTTGTATTGTAATTAACTTTGAACAAGCTTCGTATTTACAAGTTATCTGCAATCAAAAACATCATTATTCTTTCTATTTCGTCATTTGCAACAAATTACTTTTATAACGCTATCTTTGCAGTTACTTGCTGACGGATTAATGTAATTAAGCAGTCAGTATGAGGCTTGATAAACGAGGGTATAAAGTCGGGGTAAAGAGGATACGTGAATGCCACATGTGAGGATGTTTCCCCGTCAGTACTAACTACTACCATAAATTTTAGGCAAAATTATTGGTAGGTCAGGTAGGACACGAAGCCCTGGGTTTCTGAGGTTAGTATGTGAATTATTTATTACACAGATTCCCCGAGGATTTACATTATATATATACAGTATATACGCACATATATATCATGTATATTTATAATCTATTGAAACTAATATTTAAATACTTAGAACTGAAGGAAAAATGTCGCAAAAGTGCCGGACTACAGTTTTAAGTTAATGAATAAAGATTTTGCAACGCATTCTCACGTTTCGTTTTTTTTTTCTTCAATTTCTTTTTGATAAGTTCGGAAAGAATTGATAATGGGCAAAAGATACATGAAGTCTGTAGTGCCTTCTTTTTTCCGGCATTTTGGTTTTGACCGAAAGAACGGGTACGTAATAGGTTTGTAGTATGTATTTTTGTCCCCCACGTGTTCTTCCTGCAAAGAACGACATAGAAAGTTAAGTATACCTTCAGTTGAACAGACTCACTGAGCCGGATTAAACAGGCTCTCCTAGGAACTGGCGAAGGAATCTGTCCTATTTTACGTGGCTAAACAATTGGTTATTTGCCAGCAACGGGACCATGGCTTATTGCGAATCCGAACCACATTATATTGACGAAAATGAATTTCTATCACCAGAAATAAATTCTCTAATTTTCATTGGCCGACTGGAACTCGAACTGGCTTAGTAGAGTGCTAGTAAGAACTCTGTTTCAACTCGTCAACGAGGAACCAGAACGACACAGAACTGACATACAGTTGAGTTTCGGCTACTTATTTATGACCCATTTTTTTTTTTATCTAATCAATGAAAAAATAAAGAAGTACGAAGCATACACGTACAGTACAGAGAGCGAGGTTTTTACCCAGCGCTCGGCGTTCTTTCTCGAATCACTCACGTGCAATGAAGCATGATTGCTGATAAATTTGCAGTGTGTGGTTACCATCAGTCCTGCAATGGCTGCCTGTCTGCTCAGCCTCGCCGGTCGAATGGCGTGATGATTGATTACCGGCTAGATGATCCACCGATGGGTGTGAGAGCAGTTTGAATTTGAGAGAGAGCTGCAGACAGTAATTGCAACATGCCCATTGCAATATATCGTTATTCCGTTTCGGACCTTCGTTGTGGGGGAGCGTTGGTCATTGTTAGCAAGTTGCATCTGGGTGAAAAAATAGTTTATTTTCTTTCCAAGCTTTTTCTGTGTAAAAAATAAAGTAGTTTATTTTTACGCACCGTTCTGGTACTGTTATGGTACTGTCGTTTTCGTAGTTTGTAGTGGAGAGGCTTGCCTTGAAGTTCACTGAAGGTACTGATCTGATATGAGCTCGGTGTGGTTTATACAGAAGTGGATTTAGTTTGAAATCGGCTGCGTTCATGTACATAATCTGATAAGTATTCAGTGACGTGTTTGCCGCGCGTGTTCGTCCATTATTTGAATAATACTACACATCCATTGTTGAATATCATACACATCCATTATTTGAATATACTACACATCCACCATTTGAATATACTACACGGGGTATTGGCAAGGAAACTATAATTGTGTTGTTGCAGTCATTGACTTTTTGTAATCGATAAAATGTGAAAATAGCATATTCTCAAAATTTGCGGTTGTTTTATTTCAGAGGAAAGTATTGTTTTAACAGTTTCGTTAAGCAACGGCATAACGGATTAGTGTACCATATGGGAACCAAAAATATAAATTAGCAGTTGAGGTAGGTCATTTAATCATTACAGAATCCACGAACGAAAATTTAGGCAATGAAAATGTGAAATAAAGTGAGAGCTCTTGGAAACCAGGTATAAAATACCGGAAATACTAACCTTCATTTGAATTTTAAATATAGTCTGGATATCTGGTGGCATTAATTTACTTGCCCCAACTGAAATATTTAGTTTATATTTTATAACTCGAAAGAGGGTATCTTGTTATATTGAAGTCCAGTGAATGGAAGATATCAGTTTTAGCTCAGATGTGTCTGATGCAGTTGATGCTGTACAACGGACCCTTGCATGTGCACACACACACACACACACACACACACACACACACACACACACACACACACACGATACAGTGGGTTCATGCAAGTACGAGCGCTCGCGCGCGGACACACACGCGCGCGCACACACACACACACACACACACACACACGATTTAAGTAATACTGTACATTGGGCCCATGAATGTACGCACACACAAGATACAGTTGACGCTATACATTGGGTTCATGCACGCACACGCACACACAAACACACACACACACACACACACCTTACGAGTCATTTCCGAAAAACTGGATGTGGAACGAAAAATGCTGTTCGGAGCAGAAACTTGGCATCAGGCGAAAATATTGCATATGTGACGAGAAACCTTTTGATTTGCATCGCTGGAGAGGAGTGTCAGGAAAGGAAAGGAATACTTCGTTTTGTTGTTTCTGATAAATATTCAAGGAAATGTGAAGAGCTTTTTATTTTTTATTTATTTTTTTTTTTATTTATTTATTTATTTATTTATTTATTTTTTTTTGAGAGAGAGAGAGAGAGAGAGAGAGAGAGAGAGAGAGAGAGAGAGAGAGAGAGAGAGAGAGACTGGCAAAATCTTTCGCCACCGGGGACGAGAAGTGAAGTAATAAGGCAGGATTTGGAAATAGTGTCGCAAGACGCTCGTGTTAGTGCCATTTATTTATTTTTTGTTATTTAATTAATTAATTACTTAATTTATTTATTTGTTTCGTACTTCCGATTTCGTGTTTGGTGATGTTGCTGTTGTCGTGGGAATTTTTATATAGATTACCAAAAATTCTCTACACAATAATAATAATAATAATAATAATAATAATAATAATAATATTATTATTATTATTATTATTATTATTATTATTATTATTATTATTATTATCTTATCTCCTTGTCGGCATTACTCACTTATTCAAATCCTCTCCACTCAGAGCGGCACAGCCATTCAGCAAGTGTCTGCTTCTTCCATAATATAAGTCAGCGAGGCGCGTTCTTGAAAAAGGCTTTGTTAACGTTTTAGGTAATTGTATGATAATGTCGTCGACTTTAATGGGACGCGAGGAGCGTAAATGTTGCCATGGAAAGTCGTTTAAAATGTCAGTGTGTGTATTGTGCCTTCAGGGTGGAGTAGTGCAGGAAAGGGTTTTTGGGAGATTCCTCGCTGAAGAGAAAATTAGGAATCGTGTCGTCTCGTTTGCTGGGATTTTCGTTGTTGCACTTGCACGCACATGAATACGTACATACATATAATATGTATACACACATACATACATACACACATATATATATATATACATATACATATATATATATATATATATATATATATATATATATATATATATAAAGACGAAATCCACGAAGGAAAGAGAATCAATGGATTGCTTCAAGGCCTTTCGACTTGTCGTCCTTTACTTAGCAGTCTGTGGCTGTTGTCTTTATTTAAATATTCATCACGCTCCATATTTTCGTGATTCAGTTATACACACATATATTATGTATGTGTTGCTTTGTATATACCTAAGTATGCGCACACACTCATATATATTTGTGTGTGTGTTTAAATATATATACATACATACATACATACATATATATATATATATATATATTTTATATATATACTATATATATATATATATATACACAGTACAAGCATACTACACACATGTATATAAATATATATATATGTATATTATCAATATACATGTAAGAGTTAGCTATCTCTCTCCACACATTCTTCAAATGGTTATTTGAATTCTCAGATGTCAGAACGGCAGGAAGATGAAAAATGGATAAGAAAAGTAACAAGATTATAAAGCAAGGGTAATGAAGTGCGTTGTGTATTTCCCAGCCTTGCACAATATCCTTCCCGGAGGCGTCGCGCTGTGTTGGTAAAACCATTTCTCTCCCGCAGCTGTTTTCTTTTGGGGGGAAAATAGATTCAAAAATTCCTTTCCTTCCGCAGTTTCTGCTTTGGAAATTGGTCGGAAGTCATAGCTTGGCCTTTGTTTGTTTCTTCGGTGTTATTTTCTCTGTGGCAGATATTTCTTAAGCGTTAGAGGTCGTTCCGATAAAACCGATATTTATGGGGGGTGGGGGGCACAGGCGCTCCGAGTCTCCCTTCCCCCCGCTCCTCCCTTTCCCCCTCTCAGACAGGTTCCCAGATGTGTCCCTGAGACGGCCTCTGAATACAGGGCTTATTTAATGAAAGGGAAAAGAAAATTCACGACTGTCCAGTTTTAACGTAAAATTGGGACCCAGGCAATGGGGAGGTTCCTGTGGATGCTTGCAGGATTATTTACGCATGCGCACACATACATACACATATATGTGTATGCATGTATGTATGTAGGTATGCTTGATGTTTGTAGCTGGTGAATTGTTTAATGAGGATAGTGAAGAGAAACTGCAGATAATGGTGAGAGTTTGAAAGTGATTGCAAGAGGAAAAAGCTGAGGGCACAAGAGGAGTTATGAGGATAAATGGAAACCAGAAAGATAGAGCAATAAATGTTAAAATAGAGAGTGGACGAATGGAGGCGGTTCATGCGAGGACACTGGAATTGGTTTTGAAAGCCGAGTGGGAATGTATGAAAGGTCTGTTGAGCCAACTCACTTTTATGGAATGAAGTGTGGATTTTGAAATTAGTGCTGAGCATCAGCAGTAATTCCTAAACCTTTTTTTCTTACACAACAAATTTTATCTTCCATAATGCGCTGATAGTCTTCTCGAAGTCGTGTTACCAGAGCGGAGGGTTTTAATAAATGTATCGACATATCTGCACACTGTCAATTTGCGAAAGTCTCTCGAGGTGACAATATGGCTTCCTCCCCTTTTTTTCTGTTTACATTCTTCCAAACTTTCCTTCCCTTCCACTCTCAATTTAGTCTCCCTATCGAAGTTTTCCCACAGTTTCCACGATTTCTTCTTGTGGTCGGCCCCCCTCTCTCTCTCTCTCTCTCTCTCTCTCTCTTTCTTTCTTATTTTCCTTCGTATCGTTCCAAGTCATCTCGCTCTTGACGTATTTATGTCCCCCGGATATCACCTCAAACTTTAGAGGATCCAAACTAATAAGATGGCTGTCTCCCGTCACTTTTTCTGTCCGCCCTCAGATCTTAAAACTACTGAATCTAGAGGAGGCTGCAAATTGGTATAGTAATCATCCGCCTCTCCAATCATCAAGCATACCAAATTGCAGCCTCTAGCCTCAGTAGTTTTATTTGCCTCTCAGGGTTAAAGTTAGCCACGATCATTGCGTCTGCGCTTGATATGGAGGCCGAGCCACCACCGGGCCGTGGCTGAAAGTTTCTGGGCCGCGGCTCATACAGCGTATACGCTGTACAGAAAACTCGATTGCGCCGAGGAACTTCGGCGCATGTTTCCACTGTTCTTTCTATTTCCCACTTCATTTTCTCTTCCGTTTCGTGTGTCAATCTTTATTGTTACGCACTGCTGATGCGGTTGTTTCGTCTATTCCGAAGGACCATTTTTCTATTATTGACGTCACCCAGCGGTTTGCAGTGCTGACTTCATTACTGAATTGAGACTGACACAGAATTTATAACGTTTGTCCTTTTTTTTTATACTTTGGCTAACCATTCCTCGTAAAACTGATCCAAATATTTATGAAGAAGCGTTTAATCAAGTGTTGTGAGAATAAATGTCTTATGTCATGTAGTAATTATTAGAGTTAAATTCGTCTTGCAGAGTAAATTTACTTACAAGGTGATTTTTTAAAAAAATCTGAGTGTATTTTGAACGGTGAAATATTAGTCATCAAACTGGGAATGCTCAATTAAAGAATTTTTCTGCTCAGTTTAGCATCTAATAAAAAAACTTATCAAAAAACTAGTTTCATTTTATGAATTTTTTCAAGGTAAGACCTTTTACTTTTTCGTGTATTTTCGCACACCGAAAAACTGTAAACAACGAAATGAAAGCGGCTGAAAGAAAATGTAGTTTCTTCGTTCCAGCAGAGAAGTGAAACTTACGGGGTGTTCGTGAATATATTTTCCTCTTTTTTTTCTGGGCACTTTCCCGGAAGTCTATTTGCGTGGAACACTTACTCCTTAGGGGCAGTTCTGGCAGACCGCCTCTTAAACTGCGACATTTTGGGAAAGGAACATCTCGGAGAGGGGGTGGGCGAATGGAGACGAAACCTGCTTTATCATTTCTAAATTAGCAGTAGGTAGTATATTCAAGGAGGAATTGCAGATATCTACTTTACTCTTGAACATTATAAGTTCCGGTAATATAGAGAATAAAAGCGAGATGTATTTGTATTCTAAATCGTTGTAAGTACCGGTAATATAAAGAATAAAAGTGGGAGGCATTCGTTTGTGAATGGATCTTTTTTACCATAAATAAGAAACTTAAAGAAATGTATTATCAGTTTTAGTTTTCTGTAAAAGAGAACTAGTGTGCCGGCTTTGTCTGACCGTCCACACTTTTTTCTGTCCGCCCTCAGATCTTATAAACTACTGAGGCTAGAGGGCTGCAAATTGGTACATTAATCATCCACCCTCCAATCATCAAACAGCAAATTGCAGCCCTCTAGTCTCAGTAGTTTTTATTTTATTTAAGGTTACAGTTAGCCATAATGGTGCGTCTGACAGCGGTAAAGGATAGGCCACCACCGGGCCGTGGTTAAAGCTTAATGGGCCGCGTCTCATACAGCATTATACAGAGACCACCGAAAGATAGATCTATTTTCGGTGGCCTTGATTATACGCAGTCCAGAAAACTCGATTGCGCCGACATTTTTTACTTGTTATTCTAACGAATAAGTTCAGTGATAGCTTTATTACGATAGATACCGGCATCGAGGATGGGGGCCATAATGATTTTAGTATGAATATATAGTTTTTATATCTTTTACAACAGTGAGGAAAAACACTGGCTCTTGAGATGACAGTAGACCACGGATATAGGATAAAACATAACCTTTCATCATAATAAAACCTTACATACGAAATTTATGGCTGAGAACATTATCATAAATTGCCGTTTATGGAGAAAAAACGCCAGGTCATTATTCTAAAATTTCTCTTAACGGTATCTTTGAAATAACATTTTTATGCTAATGTACAATAGAACCAGACATCTCTTTTTCATGTTAAAATCCTGTGTGTATTTTTCTCGTTTATATATGACTCAGTATATAAACGTTTCTATATTATTCAGGATCCCTGTTATTGGGAGAATGGCTGAAATGATATGGAACCCTTTATATTTAGATATTGGACCATTTATTGTAAGATATGGTAAAATCGGTTCAGTGCTGTGGAAGTGATAACATCTGTTTGATGACCCAAAACCTATAAGACCCCGGGAGCCAAATTTCACTCTAAATAATCTATCAATATTGGTCAGGTTTGTCTATAAATGTACCCAGCAACAGCTGTAATTCCAGCCCTTGCCATTAGCCAGTTTGTTTACACTCTGTACGGATGGAAGCCTAGCTCTTGACATTTAAGTTTGTCTTCATATTTGTCCAGCTACAGATGGACCGCCATTTTTTTTTTTTTTGTCTGCGAATGAATTAAACTACAGAAAGAACTCTAACTTGGACGATTTATGAGTTTTTTTATATATATATTTTTGCATATACACCCAACTACAGATGAATCTCTGGTTTATAGCATTTAGCAGAATATACCCAACTACAGATCTCTAGTTCATAACATTTAGCAGGATTGTCTCCCTAGGGTCTGTAACCAACTACAGCTGAAACTCCAGCTCATGGCATTTGTCAAGTTTGCATGAGGACCCCAACTACAGCTGTAACTCTAGCCTTTGCCATTATCCAATTTTGTCGGTATTATGAACCAAGCAACAGCTGAAACTCCAGTTCTTGATATTTTTATGTCAATTTTGTCTTCATGTGTACCCAACCACAGATGAAAGCCCACTTCTGAGCATTTGTCATGTTTCTTAGCGTTTATATAAATTTTTTTGTCACCCACACTTTTACTTTGTATATAGATTTGGACATGATAAATGCCTTGTCATTCTTTTTCCCATATTTATTTATTTATTTATTTATTTATTTATTTATTTCAACATGGAAATGGTAGGCGAGTGTCTAATCGTATTTAATTCCTTTCGTATTTTCCTTTCGATCTACCGATGACAAAAGACCTTTCATCGGCCTTTCCTCCATTTTTATTTTTACTCTCAGCTTGAAAATGACGGAGTCTGGTCATCCTTTTCCACCTTTGATATTTCACATTGATGTGGAAAAGACAAAGCCCAGCTTATCTTTTTATTTGTCTTCCTTTTTTTGTATTTTATCTCTCTCGGGCCGGGAATTACGAGCTTCTACTTTTCCCCTTCTTTTCTGTTTTGGATGCCAACTCTTGAGATAATAGAACGTATGTATATACTGTATATATATATATATATATATATATATATATATATATATATATATATATATATGTATGTATGTATGTATAAAGGATATAAACAAATTTGTATTGCGTGAGAGAATGAATTGGGGCACAGAGGCAATAAAAAAAAGGAATGTATAATCATCAATAAGAGATGTTAAGTATGTCGTCCCGAGGCGCCGTGGCAACAGATGCACAGGTCAGTCTCAGCAATCCATTATAATCATCAAGGCATAAATAGGTGTGAAAGAGCATCTCATTTAAGTCAAACTTCATGTCTTGTGTAGGAATTTAACTCTTGTTCATACGTAGTTGATTAATAATTGCTAGGGAACGTATTGCAACGTATTATTTATTAAGTATAAACATAAATACAAGAAAACAAACTTCTGTTTTAGTGATGATGATGGCAGTTGCAAGTTAGCGATTAACAGTCATTGAGGAAGTAAAAAAACCTTCACACTCCCTTATGAAAGAAATATTATAGCGATGACCCAACTACTCAAGTTTGACACTTACTCGATCCATCTGCCTGTTGATTTTTATCTTTATTAATTGAGATACAAAAAGGCCTTACCTCTCAGTCAGTCTTATACTTTTGACATTAATTAAGATACTAAAAGGACTTACCTCTCTGTCCATCTTATACTTTTGATAGTAATTAAGATACAAAGAGGCCTTATCTCTCAGTCCGTCTTATACTTTTGATATTAATTAAGATACTAAAAGGCCTTATCTCTCATTTAAGATACTAAAAGGCCTTATCTGTCAGTCCATCTTATACTTTTGATATTAATTAAGATACAAAAAGGCCTTATCTCTCAGTCCATCTTATACTTTTGATATTAATTAAGATACTAAAAGGCCTTATCTCTCTGCCCATCTTATACTTTTGATATTTATTAAGATACAGAAAGGCCTTACCTCTCAGTTCATCTCATACTTTTGATATTTATTTTCTAACAGAATAATGATGCCATATGTTCGACACGGTTTCACTCGGCTGTTGGAAATGGTAATTGCAATTCCCGTCTGTCGCCCTTCTTGAAAAATTTGCATCAAATAAATTCATTTGAGGGGTTCTTTGAAAAATCGTTCGTATTTTGTTTTTAACTCAAAGGTATTGTTACAAACCTTTTCTTTTGAAAAGTACCCATAAAGCTAAGGGGTAGAGTTACTTTTTAAAAGTACCTCTGAAGCTAAGAGGGAAGAAGAAAAAAAAAAAAATCAGTCAGGAGCCGAAGAGAAGAGATAGAGAAAGAATACGGGAGGGAACGGAACGGAGAGCCATTTCGGGGATGAGATGCGCATCGGGCGGGCGGAAAATTCGTCATAAAAGCCCAGGGGCATCTTGTTCTTTGCTTCCGTTTCCCTTCTTGGGGTTCACTATTTCTTTCCGGGTCATAGATCTCTCTCTCTCTCTCTCTCTCTCTCTCTCTCTCTCTCTCTCTCTCTCTCTCTCTCTCTCTCTCTCTCCAGAAGTAAAGGCTGTCGAGACTAGCTGCCATTAGAAGTAACTAGCCGCTCCATATAACTTTTACAATATGTGTTTGTTTATATGTTTGTTTGTTTGTGCGGGTGTGCGTGTTCCCATGAGATGGAAACGAAAACAAAATGGATGACCCTCTCGAGGAAGGGAGTCAATGTAGCGTGTGGCCTCTGACCCATTGATGTATGTAAAGACTTCTTCCCCCTCCTTTGACCCCCTTCTCCCACTTCCTTTAACCTCTTACGATGGGGAGGGGTCGTGGGGATGAAGCTCATTCTCTTGCTACCTGCTGGTGGGGGGAGAAGGGAGGGAGGTCTGAGGAATGAAGCTTCCCTTCGCCTACCATGTAGAAGATCGTCTCCTTCCCAATCCATATTTCCCATTCCATATTTCTTCTTATAGGAGGATTAAGGCCTATTCCTTTGACTAAGCAAAGAATCGTCTTCCACTTTTCTTTGCTTCCTCTAAAGGGATAAGACCACTTTCCTTGCTCCCTCTTCTGGGGAGGGAGAAGAACAGGAATGTAGTTAATCCGAAGTGGTAAAATGGTCGTGTGTGATGGGGGTCGAGGGTTTAGTAGTGGAGAACGGCGAGGTCGGAAGTGGTGGAAGAAGGCCACATAATTTGGTCAAGGGGAGAGGAACGCCCCTTCTATGCCGGTCGAACCTTTACCGTTAAAACTCACTTTTACTACACAACTACCATCGGAAAGAGATTACAGGTATTGATATTATTTGTAGTTCTGCCCCAAGTGCAGCTATATTTCTTCTTCTTTTTCTTCTCTCTCTCTCTCTCTCTCTCTCTCTCTTCCTCAGATCTCAAATTCATACGTCATTTAATCCGAACAATAAATGGAGCATTTAATTCACTGACATTATCTCCTCCATTAACCTCTGTTTGGCCTTTCCACTTATCACAGCTGAAAGATGGAAATTGTGTGGAAATGACATGTGATACTTTTTCTTCGTCAGCTAATAAAATTGAGTCTTTATCCTCCAGTATTCTAGTCGTCAATGTTGGCCATGTTTGAGTTCAAGGAAAATCGGAGTGTATTGTACCGCTAGTCCCCCTACTGACAATATCAGGAACTAAAGATTTATTTGCCGTCTGTCCATTTGTGTGTTTGTCAATGTCTGTTTTTTATTTTATCATTGTTCAAGACATTTTCGTCAAATTGTGCACAAAGGTTGATCAATCTGCTTCGGCGCACATGAAGGAAGATTGTCAGTATGTTCCATCAGTCTCCACCAGCATTTTTTTTTTTATGTGAGGAGTTTGCCAATGGGCGAAATCGTAGTTTCGAATACCGTAGATTTTATGGTCCATTAACCCATCGATGAACTATGGTAAAAGACAAGGACTTCAAATTGGTATGATTCCTCCACTAATTAATCCCATTTTGATAACGCCTGGGTGACATCCACTATGCCCTTCGTATTACAGTAACTGCTGTTGGGGGTCACTGTATTTAAAAAACACATTCTCCTTCATTAACTGGAATACTTTTACAGAGGAGTTGGCGAGGGTTTGCTAGCGAAAAGAACCATTAATTGGCGAGGGTTTGCTAGCGAAAAGAACCATTAATTGGCGAGGGTTTGCTAGCGAAAAGAACCATTAATTGGCGAGGGTTTGCTAGCGAAAAGAACCATTAATTGGCGAGGGTTTGCTAGCGAAAAGAACCATTAATTGGCGAGGGTTTGCTGCGAAAGAACCATTGGTGGCGAGGGTTTGCTAGCGAAAGAACCATTAATTGGCGAGGTTTGCTAGCGAAAAACCGTGGTGGCGGTTTGCTGGCAAAAGAACCATTAATTGGCGAGGGTTTGCTAGCGAAAAGAACCATTAATTGGCGAGGGTTTGCTAGCGACAAGAACCATTCATTTGAAAATAAAGACGTTGAATGAAACACCTATGCTGCTGCCACCAAAAACAACATCACCCGAGGACCTTGATCTTTAGGCATTTTCTTCCCTAAAGATTCTTATCGTCAGTGATCCTCATTTTTTCCACCCACTCTCTGTGGGCTGTTTTCCTCCATATGTAGGTTATGACCACCGGGATTTAATGGCTGTCTGTTAGAGGTCCTTAACAGATAGGGGAGAACCCTGTTTGACAGACAGTTTCAGCATTCCAGCCTTCAAATCTTTTCGCCTTTCCTCTTCCCATTCTTTTCGCCTTTTTTCCTCTTCCCCATTCAATTTCGTGGTATTTTAAGACTTATACTGCATGTATTTTTTATGAAAAAATATATTATATATAATAATATATGTATATATATCTGGCTGCACATGCAGTATGATCTTAAACTACCAGAAACTAAGTAGAAGAGTAATTGGTGCCGAATCAAATTGCCTTTTGTCTAGTT
>NC_089755.1:47217620-47222620 GCF_040412425.1 Macrobrachium rosenbergii
TATTTTCCTGTCAACAGAACGTGTTCTTGCTTAACACGATCTATCAGCGATATCTTATCCAGTCTGACAATATGTGCTTAACCCATTTAAGCATATTTCGGAATCCCATATTATATTTTTAATATGCGCAGCTTTTACCGGTAATATGTATCATTAACGAATCACTTCCTGCAACCTTTTGGCTTACTCTTGATAGAATGTTGTCATGGTCTAAACATAGGGCAAATTAACGTTTTTCACAAAGAGCACACTTACGTTGATATAGTTTCTCGAGGTTTAATCTGCCCTAAAATGGAAGACTGCAGTATCTGCAAAAATACAAAACAGAGAAAAGTGGTAGATGCTGCAGTTTTCCCTTGCCTTACTACTGATTTTGCAGATACTGCAAATGGGACCCCCTAAATAAAGCATTGAAGAATCAATCCGAAACTACGGTAACTTGTGTATTAGTGTTGCACGAGGCCAATAGGCGGCATTTTTCAATTTCGAAAATTTTGCAGATACTGCAGTTTTCCATTTCAGGGCAGTAATTTTATGAGTTGATGAAAGAAATTCAGGGATACAAAGCTGGAGTGTGCAAAACTTGAGACAGAATGGTAGGTATCGCCGTCAAGACTCCTTATCGAGTATTCCCGTCCGTGTTAGTGTACACGATGATTTATGATTTGGCCCTAGGTAGTTAGTTAAAATCGTAAGGTAGTACCTAAGGGTGCGAACCTTGCTAAGAATCTGAACTTTCACAGTGGATGGATCGAGGCAAAAAAATTAATATTGGAATTTTTTTAACATTTTTAAAACTAAATTGTTTTGACATGAATAATCCCCAACCACTTTTGTCAAAACATCTGATTTGATCGATTGACATTTGATCTTAAAATGGAGATAGGCTATTTTAACGCGTATATGGGAGTGGTTTGTGAAGGAGCAACAGACGATCTCATAATGCAATTACACAAACACATTTCATGCATGTATATGTGGAATCTACTGATCACCTTTTACCAGATACGTATGTAATTGTAACAACCACAATGCCCCTTTTAACTGCTCGAATTCTTCACACTTTTCGGATACGCTGTCACTACAAGGCCTTAGATCCAAATGTAAGAAATACGAGGTAATTCTGATGTCCGGTAGCGGGGTTCGAACCTGCATCCGGAGTAATCGTAACTGGGTCACGTTGCCGACCTGACCGCGAGAAAGATAAAAGGTCTATTTCCGCTCGTACATACATATACCTGTCGAATTCAGTTATAGTAGAGATGGAATAGACCCATCCTAACCATCGTAGCCAAGTGGGCAATCGTTTTTATTGCTTTTCGTTTATGCATACGCAGTTAATAAATCTCTTTTCTCCTTTTGGTGATTTCGAAAATACCTCTTTCAGTATTGCTGGATCCATATAGGCTCCACTGAGTACCAGGTAACTTTTTTGGGGCTTTAAATCGCCACGCGAACTTAACCGATAACTCAACACTTGAATGGATGGCTGTAATTTTGCGAATTTTCGGGTCTGGAATTCACGGCAGAAGGTTCCCTGCTTTATTGTGATTTTTTTTTCTTTTTCTTTCGAGTTAATGGCAGTATCATCGGTCGTCTCATTTATTTTCTAGTTATTTTGTATGGGAAGGTTTAAGCGTATTTCCTAGGCTTATGGTGCTAGTGTTCTTTAATTGTATTTTGTTTCTCTTATGAACTTAAGCAGTGTGATTGATAATAATAATAATAATAATAATAATAATAATATGTAATAATAATAATAATTATTATTATTATTATGTGTGTGTATTATTATTATTAATTATTATTATTATTATTTAGAATATAAAACCTAGTCTTATGGAACGAGCCCACGGGGGCAATTGACTTGAAATTCGAGCTTCCAAGGAATATGACGTTCATTAAAAGAAGTAACAGAAGGCAATAGAAAATACAGAAAGAAAAGAGACCAGTTAGAAAAGAAACAATAAAATGACAAACTAAGAAATAAATAAACAAAAATGTATAGCTTATAAATATTCTGTTGTTTTTTAATTAAGGTATTATCACAAATGTTCTTATACAGTTGTAGGATGTGTAATAGCATTTTCGTTAGTTTTATTGTAATATTTACCATATTATCATTGATTTGGCTACAATTTCCCTGTAAACTGCAATTTTTGTATTTTTCCCTTAACGGACGTTTTAACTCAATTTTTGATTTACATAAAAGTGTACATGTAGATGTGTATAGACTTGTGGCATGAATATTGCCATGAGTGAAGTGTCATGGTCATTCCACTTCATTACGATTGAAGGAAAGATTGGTACTACGACCTATTCGTTCATTCAGTCTTAAAAGATGAATGGAATGTAACAGTCCAAGATTACCGACATTATTAGACTGGTGGTTCGTATAACATTTACTGACTTTAAGGGAGAAAGTGTTTTCAAATAAGTGTGTGGACAGACATTGTGGTCTTCTGTGATTTTCTTGAAAAACAGAAGAAATTGAATTTTGGGGAGAATTCAGTGGTTTAGAGGAATGCAATTTAGATCAAATTGCCTCCAGAATATGAAGAAATGCTAAAAATAAATCATTTGAAATAGCACCGTTTTGAGGAAGAAAGCAGAATAAGATAGCAAACGATTTTGGGAAACATTCAGTGGTTTAAAGGAATGCAATTTAGATCAGATGTTTTTCAGAACACGGAGAAATGTTGAAAAAGAAGTGATTTTAAATATCACTAAGAAAGGGGAGAAATTAGAGTAGCAACAGCAAACGAGACTTTTGATAACCTGATTTGACGTAAGGCAGAGCAGAAACAAACAAGGTCGAAGGTCACGTCCTTGGCCGGTCCTGGGGCAACGAAATTGTCTCGCTCTCTCTCTCTCTCTCTGGCTGTGACTCGTATAACGCCATCATCATTTCTATTGGTGAATGGAGAATCAAAGGGATTCCTGGGATCGGAATAAAAGCAATCACCTCGCAACGACTACGCAGGATTCAAAAAAAAAAAAAAAAAAAAAAAAAAAAAAAAAAAGGAAAAATAGGAAAACCAGGAAAACCAACTTTTCAGCAATTTTTTTCGCCCAAGTTCGTTGACATATGTTTTCTCCTTCGATAAAAGGGAGATATATATATTTTTTCCATAGATAAGAAAAGAAAACCCATTTTTTTCATAGATAAGAAGAGAAAACTCCCATATCATCACGGTCAAGGCGTTTTTCGGGTCTGTGTCTATAGTAGGTTTTTATATGGGAATGATGTAAAGGAATTTGTTTATTTATGTTTCAGAATATCGGTTGATTAACCTGATTACTTATTTATATAAAAGTACATGAATGTAGTTATATGGGTTTCATAGTATTCGTTCGTGTGTGATTTTTTTTATTACGCACGAGTTAATATATATATATATGTGTGTATCTGTACGCATTTATTTATTTCAGTATTTCATTGTATGGTGGTTTTAGATACCAGAAAACTAAATTAGTAACTTGAATAATCGCTCATTTTTTTCAGACTTTCACAGTGAATTAAGTCTACATAATAATCGTGAAATTTGAATAAGCCCCTTATAATACCATTGCCTACATTTGCATACATTACATGGGCTGCATTACCATTTCTATTACTTCCACGGGCTAGTTTTTATACCTTTATATTAACCAAGCTCCTCTTCCTATAAAGGATACGGAAATGTATATTCACGCTTCGGAAATATGAGTAAATCTCTCCCTTAAATGCGTAAATTGGCATTAGGGTGATTCGGTGAATATCTCCTTTATTTCTCTTTGTTAAGGGCAGTCCATAGGTCGGGGCATTTTGAGAGGATTACTGAAGACCGACGTAGCAACTTGCAGTAACTACGGACGGTAATTAATTTATTCCAGGGTATTAGGATATTCCGTGGATCCGGACTGCATTTCACTGGAAACAGAATTTCATTCGAAACAGAATTTCCTTTGCTACTCGACGAATCTGCGGGTCGTTCAGCATTAATGCGTGTGTGTAACACGGCTATTAGTTAAGAAAGGGGATATACTATTAACTGTTAGGCAACTCTCTCTCTCTCTCTCTCTCTCTCTCTCTCTCTCTCTCTCTCTCTCTATATATATATATATATATATATATATATAACATATATATATATATATATATATATATATATAACATATATATATATATATATATATATATATATATATATATATATATATATATATATATATATATATATATATATCTAGTCATGCTGCATTCAGTTTTCTTGTTCTAAGGCCACTTCCACTGTGCAAACAATTTAATTCAATAACTTCAACCTTTTTTTCTTCCAAAGGCACTCATCATCCACACTTCTCGCACTTCTCGTCCATGATGGAAAACCTACAGTCCAATCATACATTTAATCTTGGATCCCACTGACCCTTCAAATCCCTTGTTAATCTTCTCCACGCACCCTGCTGCCTTCCTTCATGTTTTGTGGCTTATACCTTTCATGCCACGATCATTACTTTTCCATTGTTGGTTATAGTTATTTACAGCAGCACATTTTAATTTTGGTTTGTGAATGTACATTTTTTAAACTTATTTTCATATCTTTTATTGAATGATTTGCTAATAGGTTGTATTTGTGTAAGGTATTTCAGGGTTTTCATGTTAGTGAAGATTTTGTGTTTGCGTCAATACTCGGTTTGATTGTTTTTTTTCTCTGCTAATGATGGTAACATTTCTCTTAACGTTGCTTTATGACCTTTCTAAATGATAAAAAAATAAAAATTGAAACTGTTTGTAGATAATATCGAAGTCCGTTGCTGCAATATATACACTGAAGTGAAATTAGAATTGGGTTCGATATCGAATATCAGTGATAGTCTGGAACGTTGCTCTCTCTCTCTCTCTCTCTCTCTCTCTCTCTCTCTCTCTCTCTCTCTCTCTCTCTCTCTCTCTCACGCCGAATAGCAGGTCAATGTGAACCTTGTTAGACAGATGGCCCGGATGTTCTCATTTACATATA
>NC_089755.1:47227620-47242620 GCF_040412425.1 Macrobrachium rosenbergii
TGCTGTTATATTTAGTGAGAGTTAGGTCATAATTCACTCGACAGTAGAAGCGAATTTTTTTGGAAACATAAAAAAAATCATTCGAATTTTCACACTTTTATGGTCTCCGATTTGGCTAGACGCCTGTTCAAGAAAAGGCTGAAAATGCCAACGTTGGCAGATGAGCTGGTCATATTATAAGGAGCAAGAGCCCGTGCCAGCACAAGGCTAGTTCAGTCTAACAACCACAAAACAACATATTTCATTTTCAGCCTGGCTGGAATTTATATTATAATGCACAATGAAGTAATTATTGTCCCAAGTGAAAGGATACGTTTTATAGATTTTTTCAATAGTGGTTATTGAACGAAAAGGCGCTTTTGATATGAAAAGTGAGAAATGAGGCTATCATTAATTTAGAATAAGGAGAAACATTCGCAACCGAAATTAATGTGTTGCAGTTATCTGATTTATCTATTCATGTCATTTTCAGAGAGAAGCCACCCATGATGAAATTTTTTAGGGTAAGCAGGGTGGCTATGCAAGTCAGTAATTCATTCTAAAGAGAGAGAGAGAGAGAGAGAGAGAGAGAGAGAGAGAGAGAGAGAGAGAGAGAGAGAGAGAGAGATCACTGAGTAATTCAGTAAAGAGAGGGAACTGTTTCCTATTTGATGGGGGAATGAACAAGAATATTATTCTAAGGACGATTAATTGTATTACTTCAGTAAGTTTTGAAAGGAGGGAGGCTGGCTGCGACTAAGTAGATGGATATAGAGAGATGGCGTTAGCTTAATGGATGAGGGACAAAGTTTGTTTCAGAGAATAGTTTGATGCATATGGCGGGTGATTACTGCCTAGATGAGGATGGGAAGTTAGTCTGGGCAAATGTAAGGAGATTGCCTGGATGTATAATGATGGATGAAATGGAAGGTGGGATTGGGAGCGGGGAGGAAGTTCTTTAGTATTAAAATAGGATTTTCAGTTTTGATCATTACTTTTGCAAACTAATGAAATCAATGCGTATTATATATAGGATTCGTGAATTGATGTTTGTTTAAGTGAAAGCAAATTACTAGCATGAGGGCTTGTAGTTAATGCAGTTCGCAGGCAGAAAAATGACTTAATTCACGTACATATAGACGTACTCAGGTACATGTATATAGGTATATATATGTGTGTACATACTTATAATTATTTCTAGATCGATTTTTCGATGTGTAAGCACTATGTATACGTGCACAGTACACTGTCATACAGTCACATTTTGTCCCATGTCAATAATCTATCTCCCAATATAATATTCGTACGAGTGCTTAACTTTAACATGAGTATGTGCGAGAGATTGTGTCTGTGCTTGAGAGAGAGAGAGAGAGAGAGAGAGAGAGAGAGAGAGAGAGAGAGAGAGAGAGAGAGAGAGATTTATGAACCGGGAGGAAACCCGAGACCCTCCAGGTGAAAAACAGTCCAGTAATTTCCTGTCATTTCCGATTTTGAAAGCAGGCGGGGCGAGTAATTTATGTGAAGCAGCTCGCCAGGGCAAACTTGTTTTGAAAAGATTGATTTATGTTTCATACGTCGATTGTTGCACGTATCTCGGGGCACATGCGGAACTGCAATATGAGAAGATTGATGATACGCGAATATGAAACTTCTCTCTTCAAATTTCGGGATGTTGCAAATGCGCTTTTTTTTTTATGACTGGAATTTATAATGGTGTTGATCTATTTTTTTTTTTTTTGAAATTTTGATTTTATTTACGTGTTGACTCATATGAGCAAGTTTGAGTTAGGGATTAGAAACCAAAGGTAATCTGTTGTGACAAGGAAATAATTATAAATAATTGTCATACAATGGGCACAGGATAGGTAAATTTTCTCTCTTAGAAACTCCGGAACGTTTGCATTCCTTGACAAAATGTCCTATTAACTACGCATACACTCACACTAAAAACTGATCCTACGCAAGAATAGATAAAACTCTGCTCGCAAACACACTTGAATATATGCTGCAAACTCCTGTGTGTGAAATGCTTTAAAATCAGAATTCCTAGTCACCAACTCATTTGTCTTCATCGGACCGTGTCAAAGGGAAATGTGTCACGAATGAATGCAACAAGGAGGAAAAATTAAATTCCTCAAGATATATTGCTCCTGGAGAGACCCTATCATTGGGAAGCAGAAGAGCGAGGGTATTCATAAGCCGATGTGGCTGCAAAGACAGCTTTCAAAGAGAGCTTTCACCCCAGTGATGACGAACCACCTCTCCGTAACTTTTCCCTATTTCCACTTCGGGAGGTTTAGAGGAAGGAAGCGAAGGCAGGGAAATAAAATGTATGTCTCTCAGTCTGTCTAGATTTATAAAGGTATCTTTTAAAACTCGTTTCTATATATAGAATGGTAGTAGAAAATCCCAAATATGCCCTTGGTTTGATTATCAGCGGAGGCCACAGGAAAAGTTTTCAAAAGAGATGACAAAGTGCCAAGCACTTTCTGGGGCATCCGTAAATTACACGAAACTGCTTACTACTGTTGTTTCTCTTTAAACTTTTCCGGTGGTTTCAGCTTATATATAACATATTGCGTCGTCGTTTGTGTGTCATAATCTTCGTAACTCTACCGTTGTGCCTTCAGGTTGATCATTAATGGAATTATTTAGACCAGTTTCACAAGTTGCACATCTGAATATTTTACTGGTTTTCAAAATGTCCATAAGTTTTTCTTAGAAAAAGTTTAGATATTTCAAACGTATTATTTTACCAATCTCTTTGTTCAAGTTGCATGTATCTATTCAGATACATGCGGCAGTAAATATTACCGGCGGAGCTGTTTTCTTTCATCATATCTCCATCTGTCATTGTCCTTCTCCATTCTAACTTTCATCCCCTGTTTTAAAAGAACAAATCCACCAAGGTAGCAAGATAAGCAACATAATACTGTATGTCTTGGTAGACTTGCTGACAGTGACGCTAAAACTTGAATTTTTGCCCATGGTGCCACATCCTTGCTGGCAGAAAAGGAATCACAGTCTGTGGGCTGTTTTGCTTTGTCTATTCGGACTTTGCAAGTTTCGTGAACTTTATATTTTCTGGATTGACTGCCCAGCCCAAGACTTATATTGGGCAGTTGTTAGGGTTTAGTTAATGTAGGGTTCGATCTCAGACCCCCATCATCAAGCTTAAATTTGTTTCTTGACTGAATATATATATATATATATATATATATATATATATATATATATATATATATATATATATATATATATATACACATACATATATATATATATATATATATATATATATATATATATATATATATATATATATATATATAATGTATATATATATACATATATATATATATATTTATATTTTTATATACATATATATATGTAATGCCAGTAATTGTATGCATAATGGGTTAAAGGTGGTTAGTTACTTTTAATTCATTTTTAAATTGGAAAAAAGGGCCAAAAAATTCAGCTGAGACCGAGACTGTTGTTGATCAAATTGCGTCAATTTAGTAGATATTACGTCTGTGCCTTGATTTCTTTAAAATATTTTTTTTTCAGCGGTATTAAAGGGAGACAAATAAGAGGATGCCCTCTTGGGTAAATGGATCTTTATGAGACATGAGACAGTAGTTACTCAGTAAAAAAAAATTATATAAAAATTTTTTTTGATGAAAGAATCCTTTTTTCTTTACCTGAGGTTAACTTTCCGGGGAAAAGTTAGTCGTTTTCACGTCCTCCCGGAAATAATAAAGAATGAAATGCAGAAAGGATAGGGGATAGGGGTAGGGGAAAAGAAAGAGATCCAAGAGGATAATGGTTACCCGAAGGAAAATGTTTGGTTGGGGGAAGGGGGAGAGGGGAGGGGAGAGGATGGGATGGCCGTTGCCAGAGGAGAGGGGCGGGGGGGAGGAGTGGTAAGAAAAGGAAGATTGGGAGGAGGAAACTGAATTAGGCAGAGGAAAACGTTCGCGCTTAAGGGAAGGAGGAGATCAAGGGAAAAAGACTCGAGCAGGAGGTAAAATTTTTCAATCTTCCTTATTGTTAGTGTGATGCTCTTCCTTCCTTCCTCCCTTTCTTCCTTCCTTCCTTCCTTCCTTCCTTCCTAGATTTTCGTGAAGACAAGAAGAGCATTATTATGCTGTAGGAAAGAGATCGGAGAGGTGCATTACTTTATCAGTCGAATTTAAAGTAATTCGGATCAAGGAGATGAAGCTTCGAGTTGGAATTTACGCGAGAGACTCGAGTTATGGGGATTCGGAGCAATTGCGTTTTTAGTTGTCTGTAAAAGAAAACTGTTGAGCCAGCTTTGTCTGTCCATCCGCACTTTATTCTGTTCTGTCCGCCCTCAGATCTTAAAAAGCTACTGAGGCTAGAGGGCTGCAAATTGGTATGTTGGTCATCCACCCTCCAATCATCAAACATACCAAATTTCAGCCCCCTAGCCTCAGTAGTTTTTATTTTATTCAAGGTTGAAGTTAGCCATAATCGCCCTCCTGGCAACAATATAGGACAGGCCACCACCTGGCCGTGGTTAATGTTTCACGGGCCGCGGCTCATGCAGAATTATACCCAGACCACCAAAAGATAGATCTATTTTCTTTAGCCTTGACTATACGCTGTACAGAAAACTCGATTACGCCGAAGAAATTTCGGCGCATTTTTTACTTTTTTTTTTTTATTTATTCACGTAAGGGTTTTATTTGTTTCCAGTTGTGATTACATAGACGCGACTCTCCAGTTAAGCGGTATAACTTTTGTCACGTCTTCTAGGCAGAAACAAACTCGTAAGGCCTTTATAGTCTTCCCATCAATGCGAGGAGACAGGACGGAAGTCCCGTGCGAATTAGCTTTTCACCCACCCTCGGATGATTGATGCATACCTGTCGCGGGACAGAGATGAATTGATGAGACCCTCCTGAGTGATGACCTCGCGGTGGTACTTAGTATTTTCGGATGTCAGATAACTTTCTGTCTCCTTTATGGTCTACTAAGATGAATATTCTCTTGCCGGGATATACTGGTATTTATTTTTTTTATTGGTGATTATTTGTTCTTACGAAGCCTTCCGCGTCTGGAAAATTTTAGATGCTTTATTTACAAAGGCGCGGGTTTGTGTTAATAATATAATGATATTAATAATAATAATAATAATAATAATAATAATATTATTATTGTTATTACTACTACTATTATTATTATTATCATTATTATTATTACTATTAGTTATTATGATATATATTATATAATAATAATATAATAATAATAATAATACTATTATTATTATTATTATTATTATTATTATTATTATTATTATTATTATTATTATTATTATTATTATTATATGAGGATGCTGGACGACTAGCCTAAACACACTCCAATAAAGAGTTTCACTTTCCCAGGTAATTCATACTTTCCCAGGTAATTCAGCGCCGAGCCCGTGTTTTATTTCCCCGAAGGAGTGAAGGTACTGAACCACGGACGGTTTTTGGCTGTTTTATCCACATGCGCATGACAGTTATAGCAGTTATAGCAGTTTTGCGGTTATTTAAGAAACGCTTGTCTTACTTTTCATTCCTTCTTTTTCCTTCTCTTTCTGGGTGAGGAAGCGGATGTTTGTGTGTGTGTTTGTGTGCGTGTTGGTGTGTGTGTGTGTGTGTGCGTGTGTGTGGAGAAAATGCTAAAAATGATGGTATGTCATTTCCTCCTCCTTTTATTTTAGACCTCTTTGCTTTATCTTTTTCATTTATTGTTTTATTGGTGAAGCCTGTAGTGGATTTGTTAGTCAGTCTTCAGCTCTCTCTCTCTCTCTCTCTCTCTCTCTCTCTCTCTCTCTCTCTCTCTCTCTCTCTCTCTTTGTGTTGCATTATGTTCATTGTTTTTTCTTAAAGGTTTTATGTCAATTTTTCGTTTATTGTGTATTTTTAAATATCAAAGGAGCCTAGTCTAGTATTCTCTCTCTCTCTCTCTCTGCCTGTCTCATGCCTACACAAATAAACGCGCCGTTCCGCACACACCCACACCCACACACACAATCCCACACTTACACCAACACCCTCAGACGCATACCCACACCGACGCTTACACCCACACCCTCAGACGCACACCCACACGCACAATCACATCCTGAGACGCACACCCACACCCTCAGACGCACACCCACACCCACACCCACACTTACACACACACACCTCAGACGCAAACCCGCACTTAAACACACGCCCTCATTCGCACACCCACTCCCACACTTACACCCACGCCCTCAGGCGCACAGCCACACTTGCACCCCCACACCCACACTTACACCCACGCCCTCAGGCGCACACCCACACTTGCACCCCCACACCCTCAGAAGCGCACACACGCACGCACGCGCTCGCGCGCGCGCGCGAATACGATCCGCAGAGATTTAGTTGCGAACCAATTAAAAAGAGAAGACCTCTTCGTTAGCAGTAGTAAATCGTGTTAGCGATGTTTTTCCTCCTTAATTAGATTAGATTATTTTTTCGCTCCATTTTTAAACTTTCTTCCTTTTAAAGAGATTAAAAAAACTGCGCTGGGTTTTCTTTGCGGTTTTGACCTGTTTTTTTTTTTTTTCTTTCGCTGTTATGATAAGGCTGCAAGGTTTTATGCGATCTGGTTATTCTGAAGGCTGGTTGATTGATGTTATGTAATAACTGGTGCCGCGTTTCAACTATCCAGGGCTGATTGGGGATGAAATGTTATAATTATGAATATCGATAATACAGACTGAAGTGCTAAGAGTTGCCTTTGTTGTCAGATACAGTTATACCGTAAAGGTCATTTAGGCCTACAATTACCCTATGTATTTCATTTACAGTTATGCTGCCTATTTAGATTACATTAACATGATGGTCGGTATTATGAATCTCTGTCATGCTAGACTTCCAACACTAAATATTGATGCAGAAATAACATTCATTCTTATATCAGACTATATTTAGGTCATCATAAATTTTGATTACGTCAGCTTATCATCCCAGTAATGCCTCATAACAGTCGATTTTCTTGCAGCCGCGGGGAGTGGCCTCCGTTGTTTTGCGAAGTCTTCTTCCTCTTCTTGTTTTGCCAAGCTTCCCACTCCTCCGCAAATTTCTCGTCCGGGTTAACTTTGAGGCCTGAGAATTTGCTGGTTGCTGTTTATTCGACGCATCTCATCAGTCCGCTGTTTTGGGGATCTTGACAGGTCTGCTTGATCGGTTTTAATTGCTGATGACTCAGATATTTCTCTCTCTCTCTTTCTCTCTCTCTCTCTCTCTCCAGACTCTTAGCAAGTGCTTAGGGATGAGTTTGCTGACCCGCTTTGCTGACCACTGCTGCCGTTTGTACCCCGTTCATAGCTGGGTCGATTGGTGGCGGCAAGACGACGGCATTGAACCGTAGGCCTTTTGGTTGCGAGCTCTGTGTTCTGCCGTGGTCTGCCACTGACCTATGGCGTCTGCTCTGTAAGCTTTCATACATACAACATATATACAGTATATTTATATGTATATGAAAGAGAGCACCACGATGAGCTTGTGTATTCGTACACTGACGTCCTTTGTTACTATAGTATATATATATATATATATATATATATATATATATATATATATATATATATATATATATATATATATATATATGTGTGTGTGTGTGTGTGTGTGTGTGTGCATGTGCATTAATGTTTATCAATATAGTCCACAGGAGAAAAGAGAATAAAACACTCTAATAGCTCTGTTTAGTTGTAATAAAGCTCTTGAAGAGGCCTGGTGGATGGCGAAATTATCTAGCTTTTAGTGTTTTATTCTCTTTTCTCCTGTGGACTATATTGACACATCTCATCTTCGAGGTATGAAGATTATATATATATATATTATTTATAGATAGGTAGATAGTTAGATAGATAGACAGGTAGGTATTGAAGGATGTGCTTTCCACTGAAAGCATTGAAATCCGATAGGAAAATAATAGATTCTTCGTGGTGAGACTAGAACCAACGTAGGTTAGGAGTTGAAGGTTAGCAGTTCACCCATTAGTTTTAATTTAAAAAAAAAATTACTCATTTTCAGTTATATGCTATTTTCTAGGGTTATTTAATTTTTTTTTTAATAGTTTGATTTCAGTTCCTTGGTCCTAAATCTGTTTAATAAGAACAAAACACTGCTCGAGTAGATGTTTTCGTAAGAATCTCTTCTGGCTTCATTTCACTTATATTCCATCCGCCCTAATTTTATGGCTTCCATTCCCTTTCGAAATCAGTAAACCCCCCACGGTAAATTTTCCGCGCTGGCGAGATCTTTTCATGTGTCATTTAGGGAAGCAGTTAGCCGGAACGGATTTCCTTCAAAGAGCCGAATGTCCAGGCGGCCCCTCGGCGAAGTTTTGCAGAACTTGGTAGCCAACTTAGAAGGCAGTCATATCAAAGCGATCGATCGAAAACCCTTTTCCGAGGAGAGAGAGAGAGAGAGAGAGAGAGAGAGAGAGAGAGAGAGAGAGAGAGAGAGAGAGAGAGAGAGAGAGAGAGAGAGAGAGAGAGAGAACTTGCGAAGACAGTCGTGTCAAAGGGATACGAAGCATTAGCAATGCGTCGGCAGACGTAAATCCTGGAGGAGGCGGGTGGGGGGGGGGGAAATTCGGGTGGAACAATTCTTTTTAAAGGAATAGGAAAATTTGTTGGAAAATACAATTCTTTTTAAAAGGCCTAGGAAAAGCTTTTGGAAAATGAAGATAAAAAACTGTTGGAAAATACAATTCCTTTTAAAGGAATAGAAAAAATTGGAAAATACAATTCTTTTTGAAGGAATAGAAAAAATTGGAAAATACAATTCTTTTTGAAGGAACAAGAAAAGCTATTGGAAAATACAATTCTTTCTAAAGAAATAAGAAGATACATTGGAAAATACAACTCGTTTTAAAGGAGTAGGAAAAGCTGTTAAAAAATACAATTCTCTTTAAGGAAACAGGGAAGGCTGTTGGAAAATACAGTTCTTTTTGAAGGAATAGGAAAAGGAATAGAATTTTCCCATATTTATTGTTAAAATCATTTTTCCAGAGCACAGATAAATATTCTAAACTCCCATCAGGCTTCGTTCTCCTTCTACCACCGCAACAGAACCCGACTTTATTGTCGTATAAAATTTCGAACATTATATTTGAAGAAAGCAAGCGATAACGAACGAGATTAAGAAAAGATTGTTCAGGCGAGTCCTGTTCACTTCAGCATATTTTCCTCTTGTTCCACCGCCTTCGTCTCCGCACCAGATGCAGAGACTCCATTGTTTGTAGATCTGCATTATGGTCCTTTAGTCCCATGCATTAGCAGGACGTGGTCGAGTGTTGCGTGTGGGTTTAGGCGCATTGAAGATCGCAGTTTGAAGGGCTCTCGCTGTGTCCTTGTGGTGGAATAACAAGCTCGCTGGGGTTTTACCCCCTCCCTCTGGTGTGCCTACATTTCCCGTTTTCTTTTTTCTTACATTTCCCGTTTTCTTTTTTTCTTACATTTCCCGTTTTCTTTTTTCTTACATTTCCCGTTTTCTTGTTTCCTCCATTTCCCGTTTTCTTTCTTCTGAACTTCCAACTGCCAGGAGGGTTTCGATTTTTACGCTCCGTGAGCTTTGACACATTTTGTGAAGTGGTGGTGATGAAGGTAAGTCAACTCTAAATTTTTTTTCCGAACTTGTCCTCATTTCCGGTTGTTTTATTCGTCAGTTTTAATCGCCCCCCCCCGGAAATTGAGGGCGGTGTTTGTGTGGGTCCCTGGGGGTTATTTAGTCGGGGAAGAACATTTTTATGACCTTTGTTATCAGTTTTCTTTTTTATTCCGTATTTTTAACCTCCTGGCATGCTTTTATCGTTTTGATTTTTAGGGAAGCTTTACACCTTGAAAGGTTGGAACTGAGGCGACGAAATATGTTGAGGCTTCCTGTATATAAATCTTAGTTAATTTTTGATTAAATGCAAAACAAAATTGAATGGAGCGATAAACATTATTTCTTTTTTGTTCTGTAGACGTAATACATAGAGGCTCCATTTTTATGCTCATCAGCATCAAAAGCAAAATTGAATTGATGACTTTAAGTGAGAAACTGGTATATTTTTTTTGTTTTATGATGAAATGGCTGTAAAGTGTTTTTCATGATCTTCCTATGATTTATAGCTTTCCTTTCTATTTTTTGCCTAAAGTGTATGATTACAATGCTAGTTTCTGCAAAAAACTGAGTGTTTCCCATTCTAGGTTCTTCGAAAAGGTATATATTTTTTACTTCTCCATGAAGTGTGTTTTTCCTTTCTATTTTCTATCGTAAAGCGTATGGTTTTCTATTCTAGTCTCTGCCATGGGCCAGTCAGTAATTAAGGGTTATTTGGCGTCGGGAATGCATGGGTCATTGAGAGTTTCTGCAAAGTGTTAAGTTTTCTATTTTGGTTCCTGTCTTCATGGCATTTTACCGGTTCTCATTCCCTGTCACCGGTACTCATTCCCAGTCACTGGTTCTCATTCCCAGTCACCGGTTCTCATTCCTATCCACCGGTTCTCATTCTTTTCCACCGGTTCTGGTTCCCAATCACTGGTTCTAATTCCTATCCACCGGTTGTCATTCCCTATCCACTGGTTCTCGTTCCCAGTTACCGGTTCTCATAGCTTTCCAGCGGTTCCCATTGCTCTCTTCCTGCTCCCATCTCCTTCTACGGGTTCTCTTTGCGTTCTGCGGATTTTCATTGCATTTTACTGATCCCCGTTGCATTCTGCGGATTATTGCATCATACCGATGCAAGGTCGTTAAACAGAACTATATGTGTTTTGTAAGTGTTTTAGTTGAATTGAATCTTGGAGAGATTCTAGATTCTTATTTTTCGCTTTATGATACGTTTAATGAAATGTTTTTTGAGCTGGGGTTTAATTTTTTTGCTTTGCAGTAAGCGAATATTGGCTAACATTATTTTGTAAATAAAAAGAGTTAATTATTTGCTGTTGATATTCCTCATATTTATTTCGTTAAATATTTTTTGTATATATTTTCCATTTTATATTGTCTTTTTGTATTTAGGAGGTTATACAAAGAAAAATTGTAAGTGGTTTTTGGGGTCTAACAATTGAGGCAAAACGCTCCACCTCCCGGACCTGTTATGCTCGTAAATGTATCGGTATTTTTCCTAACCCGTATTTTTACATAATGAGAGTTCTGATATGAGGTTACACCTTTTAGAAGCCCGAGATAATGAATGGCCTTGCATCACGACGTACTATTTACTCAAGGATGTGATCATTCACTTCATGGAAGGAGTAATATCGTCGTGAAATTTACCAATTTTCTCTAAGCCGTTTTGGACACAAAAGTGAAACTCTCTCTCTCTCTCTCTCTCTCTCTCTCTCTCTCCTTTATACTGTCATATTTTATTAAATCGCTCATGCCGAGAAAAAAAAAAATTGGCGAGGGGACAGGAGAGGAAGTTTTGAATGATTTCACACCTTATGCGAAACCTATTGTGGGAGATTTTATTATGACCCTTAAAGATAATGGATTTCGCCCGCACTTCATCCATTAGGAGAAAGGGAAAGGAAAAAGTGTCTGGAATTTGCAAGCGCTCTCTCCTAACGTTGTTTTGGAACAAGTTTTTTTGTTATATTTTTTTATTTTATACTTTTTTTTTCTTACGTATTTTCCCTTTCTTTTACTGCACAAAGTTGTTTTCCCCGTTAAGGTTTGGAAGACAGTTAGAGGTCCGGTGTGGACCTGTGGATTCTTTCAGCCAACAGAGACGGTTTTGAATATATGAAGGCGCATATAGGAAGGTACTCGCCATGACGCTGACATTTGTCAAGAATACTACCTTGCTTGGTGCGTCACGGTTTGAAGCATAGATATATATTCTAACATAGGTTAGCAACCCGCCTTTATCGCTTTTGTTAACTTATTTGTCTCCATTTTGTTAGAATATATTGTAGACTATTTCAGTCATTCACACTGGGCAAAGGATGATTTCTTGCTATTAGACATTTTCAGAGCAGTTTCTTATAGCGGGCCAGATATTCTTTCAAGTTTCATTTGATTGAATAATCTGAAGCTATGATCCGTTAATGGTTTGAAAGCTCTGATTGAACGGTTTCGAACCATTCTGTCTTGGTGCAAAGAACTTTGAAGAGTTGTCGCGCTTGGAATAGGTATAAATATTCTCATTGAAATTTTAATTATTTTTTTTTGAAATTTTAAATATTTTCATTGAAATTTTATCAATTGTTTTCATTGAAATTTTAATTATTTTCGTTGAAATTTTTTCATCGAAATTTTAATTACTTTCATTGAAATTTTAAATATTTTCCTTGAAAATTTTTTCATTGAAATTTGAAATATTTTCCTTGAAATTTTTTTTTCATTGAAATTTGAAATATTTTAATTGAAACTGTATTTTCATTGAAATTTTAATTATATTTGTTTGAAATTTTAAATATTTTCATTGAAATTTTAAATATTTTCGTTAAAATTTTAATTTTTTCATAGAAATGTTAAGTATTTCATTGAAATTTTAAATATTTTCATTGAAATTTCAATTATTTTCATTGAAATTTTAAATATTTTCATTGAAATTTTTGCCCTGATGGAATTCAGTTTCGGTTAAATCTCGTAATATGAATGGAAAGCATCTGTTTGAAACAATGCTAAATTACACATATAATATATATATATATATATATATATATATATATATATATATATATATATATATATATCTATATATATATATATATATATATATATATATATATATATATATATATATATATGTATGTATGTATGTATATTTATAACTTTCCATTTTCTTTCTCCTTGGGATAGTTTTTTCATTCCTTTATTGTGTTTATTACTAAAACATATTTATACCTTTATTTTTTTATAAGGCAACGTATTTTTTTTCTTGGTTATATGTTTCTTCGGAAGCAATATGTTTTACCCCTTGATATTTGATATTAATATCTTAACACTATAACTCTTAATATACAGTAGTTCCACCTAAGATAACATGTTTTAACCCTTAAATATTTTTCACTCACGCAGCAGCCCGTATTAATATTAATTACATCTTCTCATGGGAAAAGCAGTTTTACCTCACTTTGGATTTATCTTGAAATACTGAGAATTCACGGACGTGTTCGACGTGGGTAGGTAAAGGCCTCAGAATTCACAAACCACAATATCAGGAGTCTCAGGTTATCATCCCGAGAGAGAGAGAGAGAGAGAGAGAGAGAGAGAGAGAGAGAGAGATATGCTGGCATCGAAATTTTTTATCTCCCAGGGCTTTATCAAAAGGAGGATGTTAATATACAGCACATTGAGAAGCATTGCCCTGGAGTGCTAAGGGTTTAGTCTCTCTCTCGGGCTCCTCTCTCTCTCTCTCTCTCTCTCTCTCTCTCTCTCTCTCTCAAACAAGCTTCCTGAGAAAGTCAACATATTTTCTGTAATCCTGTTTACTCTGATGCCAAAAGACCTAAGGTACTATGCTGGATTTGTAATGTGGCACAATAGAAATACTTATTATTATTATTATTATTATTATTATTATTATTATTATTATTATTATTATTATTATTATTATTATTATTATTATTATTATTATGCTTTCTTAGGGAACTAACGGAATGGCAAAGCGGATTTCCCAATAGCATTTTGAAGGTGATGATAATAGGTTGGAGTCATACAGATGATAATGTGATAAGCGAAAAAAAATTGGTGATGATAGTGATAACAAGAAGCTGCGGTGATAAGGATAACTCGGAAACGTTGATGATAGTGAAACTACCATAAAGTGTTGGTAATAACAACATATAGTGTTTGTGATAACGTTGAATACTCCGGAAACGTTGGTGATAGCGGTGGTTACTGCGAAAAGTTGGTGACTACGGCACAAACTTCGAAATGGTGGCTGTTATAAAAGTACCCTCAAACTCGCAATAATGATCATCACATTGATGGAAATGGTAATAACGTCGAGGCGATAGTGACGGTAGTAACGGAGGAGGAACGCTAGTGGTAACGGCGATGAAATTTAAACGGGAATATCGCCAAAGACAAGGAGGGTTAGTGATATGGGCAATAACGCGGAAACGTAAGCGATAATGATAATGACTTGGAGAATGCCTCTTCCGAGGACCCCGGTCCCCGGGTTCTCGTAAGATGTCACGATGTCACGGCGATAATGACTGTCATTAGAGCAAGAAGGGGGATTTACGAGGATGCTGGTTCCTTTAGCTAGATTTTTGGAGGGTTTCCCTCGTCGCGGGGCATGTGATTGCGGCTCCCAAGAGGACATTGAAAAAATATTTGGCTTTTGAAATTGAAGCAGTAATTAACATGCCTTGGTCGCTGCTTTGGGAATCAACCTTCAAAATAAATATAATATAAGTAAGTTTTGTGTATCCAATGTGAATATATATACAAACATATATATATATATATATATATATATATATATATATATATATATATATATATATATATATATATATATATATATCTAGTATAGCTTAAAAAAGCAGTCATACTATTAGCTTTATAGTGGGAGATTTATATATATATATATATATATATATATATATATATATATATATATATATATATATATATATATATATATATATATATATATATATATAATACACACACATACACATATACATACACACACAGATGAGCTTTACATTAAAAACTAGAGAGTGACACTAATACCATCTGTAGCGGGAAGATTTACTTTTCACACTGTCCTAATTTAGATCGTAAAGGGAAGAACGAGAAAGGGGATATATAAAGACTCCATCCCATTCCCATTTGTTCTCATCGCCCAAGACAGATGATCTCCGGCCAAGAGGAAAATGAGACTGGTTCTTAACCTATTTATATACGGAGAGATCGCTTTTCAGTTCCCCAGTCCTCTCAAATCCGTAAGGAAGTCGCACACGGGCCTTTGGTGAGTATTAGGAACCACGGGTGTCTTATGTGGAGTTTAGGAACTAGGAGG
>NC_089755.1:47247620-47252620 GCF_040412425.1 Macrobrachium rosenbergii
ATGTATTTAATCTCTTTTAGTTCTGTGTTCTACTTTTTTTTTTTGCTTAAACATTAAGTTAAAGGTCTAAGGAAACTAAAATCAGTTTGAAGATGCTCAGAAAGTAAAACTGAAGAAAACCTGGGAAAGGGGCAAAAAATGAAATGAATATATATATATATACCAAAGGTTAAGGAATTAAAGTCAAGTCAAACGTAGACAGAAATTAAAAGAAAAAAAAACTGAATGCTTACGGAAATCAGAAACAAGTGAAAGAATCGAAAATAGACAGATGAGTAAACGCGATCCCAGCTCATATTTATAAATCAGCAATGATATTTAGAGTACATCCTTTTAGACGTATTAACACTAAACTCAAATGAATGCTCAGAAAGCTCTGAAGGGAAGGTCACATGGGCAGAATATATACATATATATATATATATATATATATATATATATATATATATATAATATATATATATATATATATATATATATATATATATATATATATATATATATATATAATATATAAATTAATAATATATATATATAATATATATAAATTAACATATATACATATATATATATATATATATATATATATATATATATATATATATATATATATATATATATATAGAACTGACTCGTCATTAGAAAAGACTTTGCCAGTTCTCGTACTTGTACTGTTCCACCTTTAACTCATAATGAGTTATGATTATTGCCCGTACTCTTATAGTAGGTAAGCAATTAAACACGCTAAATAGACTGGCATTCGGATTTACCGCCCAGTCTCATGTGGTTTTATTTCCTGGCACCATTAAAAGTTTCTCTCTCTCTCTCTCTCTCTCTCTCTCTCTCTCTCTCTCTCTCTCTCTCTCTCTCTCTCCTCGCTTAACTTCTCTTGGGAGGAATTATGCCTCCCTCATCTCAATTTATTACCTCCATCTCGTAGCGGAGAGTGAATGAATCCTTTCTACATTATGATTCATTCCCCTTTTGGGTGGGATAGGGGAAGGGAAGTGGGAGGGGAGAAGAAGGGGGAGGGGGAGAGGGGTGGCTTAGATGGGAACTGAGAGGGGTGAAAGAGGCATTTTGGTAGTCCCCTGTGCGTGACCAGTTCACATGATAATGACGTCGTTTATCGCCTAAAGGTTTCCTATGAGTTTTCGACATCGTACATACATACTTACACACATACGTATATACATACATACATACGTACGTACGTACGTAAATGACATTAAAGCGCGCGGTTTACATTAATGTTTGTGTTTACATATCTGACTTCAGTACGTGCATGGCTGTCGCTGTGTATATTACAAAAGTAGTCCACTAAGCAAGCCTACTATAGAGCATCAAATACAAGGGACCTAATTTATTTTTTTTTTTTTTTTTTGATTTTTTTTAACAGAGATTATTTTAAGAGAAAGGTTAGTTTTCTTGCTTAAACCAGAATGCTGGCACCCGTTATAAGAGCACTAGAGTGAATTCTTTCCACACATTCGTTAAGAGAGATGTTTAAAATTCACACGCACGCACACACACACACACAGACACATACACACTCGCATGCATGCTATTGTGCAGGCAGTCTTCCATAATCCGGGTGCGAGAATGATACTGATATATGAGGGTGATATATATAATTAAAAGCTGGCCAGTGGTTTAGAAGCCCCTTAGTTTCAGACGGAGCGAATGTCCGTCATGATTTATGACGTTATAAGCTATTCCCCATCTTGGGCGAAGAGGAAACAGAGTCAGGAGTCAAGTGATTTTGGTGCTTAGATTAAATGGAAGCGTTTGAGGGGGAACCTCCCTTTCTAGCCTTTTCTAAAACTCGACCTTTTCCCACTTCATTTCTGTGTCTTTGATGCTCAGTCATGGTTCCCCGGTATTAAGTGGCTTGGAAATGACACCCAGTTTAATTTCATTCGTCATACCCAGAATTACCCTCGCATGTTTTAATTATACACGTTTCTCGCTTCTTTCTTGGTGTTCGAACGCCCCTGTTGTGATATTGCTTGCAAAGCACAAAAGTGTGGTCTTGAAATCCGTACACATTTGTTAATTTATTCATTGTGGGAAATGTGGTCTTAAAATACATATACATTTATTTATTTAGTAATGCCTAATGAAGTAGTGTTTTATGCCACTAGTGAAGTTGTGAGCATAGGCTTCCATTAATTTGTGACGAAGCCCATTTTGCAGTTTTACATTAATAAACTCACTCAGTCACTGATGAGAGGAAGAAAACAGGTTGATTGAGGCTGTATAGAGAGAGAGAGAGAGAGAGAGAGAGAGAGAGAGAGAGAGTTCACCAGTGTTATGTGTCAGTCAGGAGAATTATTGCTCCTTAAATCGCATGTACTGTTCGGAGTCAGGTTTAATTGTGTCCTCTCCCGAGGTTCATAATTGTACACTGTTAATTTGGCAGTAAAACAGCAAAGGACCCACGCACGTCGTAGCGAGTCACAGAGAGGAGTGTAGGTATTCCATTTAGATCGGGATAGTTTTTTGTTCATGACTGGCAAGCTTATTAGAAAATGTGAAATTCGCTTGGGGTAGTGTAGGCGTTACTTAAGACTCTTTCCAGCTTCCCTTCGTCCCTCAGCTGCAACCCCTTTCATTCCTTTTACTGTACCTCCGTTCGTATTCTCTTTCTTCCATCTTACTGCCCGCCTTCTCCTACCGATTGTTTTGTAGAGCAACTACGAGGTTTTCCTCCCGATCTTGAAAACTGTTTTACTCTCAATTTTCCTCTCAGCACTGAATGACCTTGTAGGTTCTAGCGCTATGCCTTTAGCCTAAATTTTATATTCCGATTCCTAGTAATTGTAAAAATACATATTGTTAAGATTCATACCTTTATAGTTTTTATGGTTATTACTAATGATTTATTTGCTTATGGTTGGATGTCATGCATTTTTGTATTTAAAGTTTCAACGTCGTCATTTGCATGCCTATTTGTGTATGTTGAGGAGCCTGTGTAACCTTTTAAGTTGTTTTTGTCGCAGTTTTTCTTTCTAAAATTACAAAGCGTTGAAGAGACACGTTACTTTTTTCCACGGCTTCTTAGATGTCATTTTCTCATTTTCAAATTTTTATCACTTTTCGATTATTCGATCATCCGGGGGTTTGGATAAGCATATAATATTAAAGCGCGATTTTGCCGCTGCCTTCCCAGACATTTGTATTCAGAGGAAAACGGGCGAGAGGCACTGGCCCTAAAAGTGTCTTGATGTAATATGGTAGCTGTAGTGAGCATAGGATTTATTATGAATTTATGTATTCAGGAGAGGGGGCATGGAATGGCATAATGGGCCATATGTTTCCCAACGGCTCAGATTTTATCCCTTTACAGAAACGCGGATGAAAGGCGCTTCTCTTGCTGTGATCATTCATTCATTCATTCATTTCCTCTCTCTCTCTCTCTCTTCATTTCTCTCTCTCTCTCTCTCTCTCTCTCTCTTCACTCCGCTTTTAAATATTATATATATATATATATATATATATATATATATATATATATATATATATATATATTTATATACACACACACACACATATATATATATATATATATATATATATATATATATATATATATATATATATATATATATATATATATATATATATATTATGTACTTTATGTATGTATGTAGTGTGTATGTCTGCTATGCATTTGTGTGGTTATTTTCCTCATGTCTCGTATTAAGACTTAGCATGTCTCGCTTTTCCTTTAATCCTACTCCGACTTTTATCCTGCGTTGGCTCACTGTTTTCTTCTTCGTCTTCGTGTGCTTCTTCTTTGGGGCTTTACCTATCATCCATCATTTTTTTTTTTCCTCCCTGGACGTCTTTGTCCTCTTTTCCGCTCTTTTCTTTCGCAACATCTCCCGTTTTAGCTTTCGGATGATGATGATGATGATGATGATAATGATGATGTTGGTCTCGGGTGGGCAAGAAGCTTGGTCGAGAGAGAGAGAAAGAGAGAGAGAGAGAGAGAGACTTTTGGAAATTACGGTGCCTCTGGCATTTTATAATTGCAGGTTACAGCCTCCTGTTTCTTTTGCTTCCTCCTCCTCCTCCTCCTCCTCCTCCTCCTCCCCTTCCTGGTTTTTTTTGTGTTGTCTCTCTCTCCGTTCTCTCCATTTCAAAATGTTCGCGATCGAAATTCATATCCTGAACTGAAATTCAAATACCATCTATAGTTTATTGCTCTGTAGTTGTTTGCCTGTCATCGGCTGTCGATATTATGTGGCTGGATAACTCGGTCACCCATTCATTCAGTCGCCCATGTTTGCTCTTTCTCCTCCTCCTCCTCTTCCTCTTCCTCTTCCTCCTCCCAACTTCTCCTTCATTCCTTATAGAAAAGAAATATGTTATTCTCTCTTTCCGAACAGTACAGCGTAGTAGAAATCTCCCCCCCCCCCAAAAGAGAAAAATTGGATCAGTATGGATTGAGAGTAAAAATTTATGCTCTCTCTCTCTCTCTCTCTCTCTCTCTCTCTCTCTCTCTCTCTGTGTGTGTGTGTGTGTGTGTGTGTGTGTCAGTTTCCCACAGAAGAGAAATGTCAATACCTTTTCACTTTCTGGTTAGTGCAAGCTAGAGGAGGCGGGAAACACTAACAAACAGGAACATAGTAAAGGGGGACTAAACCCCCCCCCCGCCGCCCGGCCTCGTATCCCTTCAGAAGAGAAATACCCCATCGCGTCTCTTCTTCTCCTCATGTTCCGGGGAGAGCAGAAGTAGAGGAGACGCAAAACAAAGAAAGGCGGGCCTCGGCGAAATGGAGTCAAAGGGCAGAGCGACAAAAAAGAGCAAAAATGATGGCGGCGATGCAAACTGCGACTCGAGAAGAGAGAGAGAGAGACGGCTATTCAATTAACGGAGGAAGTAATCCGTTATGGAGGAAAGGAAGGAACCCCCTGGGAAGAATCCTCCTCCTCCTCCACCTCCTCCTCGAAGGAGACGGAGAAAAGAACGTTGGAAGGATGAAAGGAAACGA
>NC_089755.1:47255120-47262620 GCF_040412425.1 Macrobrachium rosenbergii
TTATATATATATATATATATATATATATATATATATATATATATATATATATATATATATATATATATATATATATATATATATATATATATATTTACTGACGCATTGCCCTTGCTCAGACAGCTAATTTCTTTTGCCAGTTGCAATACCTTTTTGGTATTATAAGAGGCCGCTACGGTTAGGATAGCTTTAGTCATGCGCTTTTACCTGGCCTTGGGTCTTGCAAGTGTTAAAAACCTCTTCCGCATGAATTTTAAATTCTGTGTACAACATGTATACATGCATATTTCTGACTCACATCGGGATCGAACCCAGGTCTCTCAAGTGGAAAGCCAGGGCGTTACCAACCGGACCACACCGGCTGGTAGCGCCCTTGCCGTTCAATTTGAAGACCTGGGTACGATCCCGATGCGAGTCAGAAATTTATTTCTGTTCCACACGTGATTGATGTGTGTTGATTCTTCTATGCATACGTGTATACATGCTGATCGGTATATCTACACTATGTCTACACAGCCCCTCTTTCCTTTTCGAAATCAGATAAACAAAAATACCCGCAGTCGCTGCAGAAAGACCCGTTTTATGTGGCAGGCGAACATAGTAAATCTGGCAGTTTTATTCAATTGATATTAACGTTTTGCGAAATGCTGGTGGAAACTTTCGCCCTGAATTGGAAATCTGATAAATGCGTATTTGGATTGTAGACTGGGGGTTTATATGACGAAATGCAGGTGGCCGAAATATTTATCATTTCTTTGTCACCGATGCACAGCATTAATGTCGCTTCATCCCCGGAAGTACAGTTTCACGGATATTTGTTATAGAGACGAGTTCCTGATTGATATTTCTTTATTTTTATATTTTTGGTGTCTTATCGTCATTGCTTTTTGTCATCATAAAAATCTTGCTAGGTTGATTGATTGGATTTTTTTAGAATGCTGAACTGGCTTTATAATTATACTTGTGTTATTATTGATGGATTGATTTTCTGGACTGTTAGACTGACGTCCTTTCCCATTAAAAAAGAATCTTGTATTACTACCATGGGGTCCATGCCTTGTCGATCATGGAGCTCATTTGCGTGTTTTGCATATTTTATATATCACAACCTTATGTTGTCCTTGAAGCGTCATTCAGAGCTCCATTTTGTCTCTGAATACAAGAAATTTGTATGGCCTTTGCAACGTTGAAAAACTGTATTTTTCACTAATATTTCTTATGAGCCACTCAGAGGTAGTCTTCAGTTAAGCTTCAGAGGCGGATTCAACAATTGAAGGATGAACTCAGTGATTAAAGGTGCTAAACGGTTTGAGGTTTACTGCTTCCCAAAATGCGAGATTGCAAACGCTGATTTCTTTGTTACACAACGCATCTCATAAGATGTATTCAATAACATTTACTTCAAAGGATAAAAACAAATATTATACCACCGCAAAACTAAATTTTAGATATAATTGTAATGTCTTAGTTTACCTTGGTTACCAGTATTATTATTCACCACGCGATGCGAAAAATGAGATTTACATTACTGGGATATTTGTGAGAGCTGCATCCGGTTTAGAGTTTCCTTTTAGTTCCTTATTATTCTTCTTCTTTCTCTGCATCTTTTCCCACTTCTACGTGGGGTCGATGCCCTTTTAGTTGCTTATTATGTTCCCCAAATTCCGTCTTGAGAATAGCACGTTCCGCTGCCTGGAGCATGGGCCGAAAACTGCGAAGGCTGTGTTGCCTGGGGGTCGTATTGTCAGCTCATTAGTGGGATGCAAGTGTCATGTGACATGCGCTTTGAAAAACGTGTTTTTAAAGGGTTGTTATATGTTTTTTTTTTATTTTCAGCGTCACTTGAGTTGTCGAGAAGAGCATTCTTTTCGCCCTGTGAAATACCGCAACGTTTTTATCTGTTGTGTTTTTGAAATGAGTGTTCTGCCATCTTTGTGGTGCTTGCCGAGAACATAAAAGATGCTTTGTTTTGTCGCATTATGAGCCCCTGGGTGATATATTTCGAAAGAGGAGTAATTTGTCTTCTTAGATGGGATGAAAACTGTATTTATGTACCTTTGAGGGTATTTAGAATGTTGCTTCCATCGAATGCTCAACGAGCATTAGTTGCGATTTGAAACGCCTTTTTTTTTTAAGACGTACCCTTTAATTGTTAAAATGACAATTCAAAATGAATTAGAATGAAATGAACACAGAGGAAATGGCCATTGACGTGTTAAGAAAGCTTTCAAAGAATACAATGACTGAATGAGGAAAGGAGAAAACATATCAAGGAGGGGGAGAGTCAGACAGATGAAAAGAAATAAAATTTGACTTTTTAGGATAGCATTTTAACATGTATTTAACATGTTAAATACATGTTAAAATCGTTTTTGTGGCGTGAGTATGTTGAGAGCTTGAATATTCTTCCTTAAATATTGAAGACTTTATTCGGCCTCTATGTTTGTTTCAACAGGAATGTTTTATAACTGTGAAGTATGAAAAAACAAAGGGATGTCAGTATAGTATATTCTGTTTTATTTTTTATATATGCTATTGGTGAAAAATGACGTGACCATTTCTGTCTGGATCTAAAGAGTGTTTTTTTTTTAATGGCACGGAAGTCATTTGTTTTTATGGCATGGAGGTATTTTTTGTGGCATGGATGATTTTTATGCATCGGAGGTGTTTTTAATGGCATGCAGGTTTTTTTTTTACATGGGGTGTTCTTTATGCATTGGTGGTGTTTTTTTATGGCACGGAGGTGATTGTTTTATGACATAGAGGCGTTTTTGTGTGATGAGTTTTTTTTTTATGGAATGGAGTTTTTTTTAATGGCGTGGAAGTAGTTTGAGAACCCCGTTATTCGCTGATTTGTGTTTCGATCAATATGTTTCATTGAAGAGACTGGAGAGTAGTATTATTTAGTGAGGCGTTTTGAGAGCCCTTAAAAAAAAAGTTAAGAACACCAAGTTAAGAATCTGTCGAGTGTAATATGTTTTGTTATTGAAATGGTAAGAGTTTTGTTTGATTCGTGAAGTGTATTCAGAACGGTGTTATTTTTTTTCCAGTGTTTTGACAACTATTGTTTAATTGTACGATGTTTTACAACAGTGTTTTGTCCATAAAACTTTTCCTTCTTAAAATTATTTTAATAAAAGTATCGTTGATTACTTAAGTGTTTTGAGAGCAATATCTTTAATATCAATTCGTGACGTTACAGAGAGTGCTTGGGGTCAGGTCATCAGCGACATAACGTTTTTGTTGAACCTTGTTTATAGAGGCACAAAAAGGCAACCCCCATTTTATGCTGCTGTGAGATTTAGAGATTTACTATCTCAACTCAGTTAGAGATAATACAGGCACAGACAAATTACGCTGAAGGAATTGAAGAAAACAGCAGAATACGACATGTTTAAGCGATGGAAATTCCCCACAGCGAACTCACATATAGCGATGTTCAAGTTATCATAAGAAGACTCAGCGCTCTGCCTTACCGGAAACATGGCTTTTGGGTTCTCGTGCGGAAAAATTGCTTCTGTTCGGAACGAAATGCCAAAATGAGCTGTCGATTCCTAATGATTCCTAATTTGGAGATCGACGCAGCGTGTTGCGGGACAGTAACTTCATTCTTTCAATCCACGTGCATTTTGGCAGAACGGAAGCCGCTAGGAATTACTTTGGAATATTTCCATTCCTGGTTCATTTGTTTATGTGCCACCTAGGGTGGGGAAAGGTACGTCACCCATCTGATGTGCATAAAGTGTACTTCATTCTCTCTCTCTCTCTCTCTCTCTCTCTCTCTCTCCCCTTCAGTGGGTACTTTTTCTCTTCGTCTCTTACTCTCTCCCAGGCAAAGATTACTTTCTCTCTCTCTCTCTGATGCTTTTGTCTCTTCCTCTTTCTTTGTCTCCCCAAGCAAAGTTTATCCCCCTTCTCTCTCTCTCTCTCTCTCTCTCTCTCTCTCTCTCCTCCTCAGTGGATACTTCTTTTGTCTCTTCCTATTTCTGTCTCCCAAGCAAAGTTTGCCCTCTCTCTCTCTCTCTCTCTCTCTCTCTCTCTCTCTCTCTCTCTCTCTCTCTCTCTCTCTCAGAAAGTAAGGAATATTTCTTACTTATGACTCAGGAGAGTTGGAATTCCACGTCGTATGATTTCCCGTCGGACTTATCGAAGATCACGGAGTATTTTCTCTATTGTCACCGTCATTATTCTCCTTTGTACCACGTGATCTCGAATATTGAAAATCTTCAAATACAGGCCCTCTGTTGGGGACTGTTTGGTTCGTAGTATTATTACTTTTTATAGTATTTGTTTCTTATGTGTGTATCCAATATCTACTACGATTGTGTGTATATATATATTATGTAGATAATACATACATTATATATATATATATATATATATATATATATATATATATGTTATATATATACAGTATATATATATATATATATATATATATATATATATATATATATATATATATATATATATATCGTATATTACCACAGGTGAAACATAAGAGACGGGTGTAGGTGCTGACCGGTTTCGACTTTATTTTCAAGCCATTGACGAAGGACTGATACATAGTATTAGAAGTCACAAATATATATACTACAGGAACAGTACTGACGAACATACACAGCCGTTAGAGACTACATATCCACCCACAGGCCGGTGTCAAGGTAGGAGTGGCCTTCAAAACGCATTTGTCTAAAAATCACAATATACTCTCGGGACATAGGCGACAACAGATCCACACCTGACAGGTGTCAGGGAGGCGGAGTTTGGAAAAGTCATAAGCGCTGCTGCCCCCGTACTGTGTTTACAAATATGATAATCTTATTTTCATACATCTCTACGGCCTACCTTAAAATTTAAACAATTTACAAATTTCCTTTGATATTAAGGGATCAAGTTTATACATCCCTTGACTGGTATTCATATCAGGACCTACACCCCGTCTCTTATTTTTCACCTGTGGTAATGTGTGATAAATGGATCTTGTAGACAGTAGTTAGAAGAATTTCCTTTGTAGAAGATGCTACAGAATTTCAGAGGTTGAATGTCTTATGATAGACTGACAGACCGCATTGATGCCATTATTTTATAAATATATATTTTGTGTGTGAGTGTATTTATACTAAAGATATTTTTGATCTGAAGAAAAGTGTGTGTTTTAGCTTTTAGTGCCTGTTAGAAACGTTTCATTGCAAGAGGAGAGTTCATTCTGTTGGTAAAAGTCTGTTAGGTTAAAAAGTGGATACCTATATAGTGGATCCTTTCACATCTCTCTCTCTCTCTCTCTCTCTTCAGTTGATAGTTGATATCGAAAATAGCAACTTGCTCCTTTCGCCTCTGTGGCAGGATTGTTATTGTAGTGACTTTGTTTTATCACCTGGCAACAAAGGTATTGCTAGATCCCATTGTTCGAGGGCGATGTATGGAAATGGGGCGTGAAGTATGATAGAAATCGTATGGTTAATTGCTTGGAGTCTTGTCTATATTTCGCTCAGACTGTTCCCAGAATTGCTAGGTAGGATTGCGTTTATCAGGAAAAATTGGGCTGATGATGTATTAGTTGCAAAATGCTTATGTTTAGATATTTAGATAATTCATTCGTTTCTCCGTGTTGTTTAGCGAGAGTTTGTTATATTACGTATTAATTATTTGACGTCTGCATACGGAAGTTCATCATGACGGGGATAGCCATCAGTCATTATCATTCTTAAAATGTGCATACATTGATATATTCTATTATTATTATTATTATTATTATTATTATTATTATTATTATTATTATTATTATTATTATTAAAATAGTTAAGATATTGCGTGAAACAGGCTTGAAAGTTCATTCCTATAAAATGTACTTACTGAAGTACCCATATATGAAAAAAATGAAAACCACAAAGTCAAGGATAATGAATTAATACGAAGAGATAATAATATATATATATATATATATATATATATATATATATATATATATATACATATATATATATATATATATATATATATATATATATATATATATATATATATATATATATATATATATATATATATATATATACCAAGGATAAACTCTTAACTTTGAAGGATCGTCAGCGTGCGTTCCGTCATCATTCTACCCCCCCCCTTTACACTTAGCCATTCATCCCCTCTGCTTTCATCATTCCAGCACCTTTTTCCCCAGGTGGGCCTTCTTTTTATGCCCTTTACCTCCTAATTTATATGATTTGCTCTTGAAATATCTGTAAAACTCATAAGTTTATCGTGCGATTTGTCGGCGCCGTATCGACTTTGTTCAGCCGAAGGGCGTTTCATTCTGGCGCAGCTGGAAATCGACGGAAAGCAGGTCTTGGATTCGGATTGAAACTTTTATCGAAATCCTTTTCAATACTTTTGTTTCTGATACATCGGCTTCCTGCAGTAGTTTGCAGCGCGTGGAAAGAAGGTATAATTCTTGAAGTGGATTCACCGTTTCACGTGTTTTAAACTGGAGGAGATTTTGCATTGCTTCGTCTTTTCAACTCTTTGCTCGATTTTATTTATTGGGTCATGCATCTCTTTCTCCTCCTTCGTTGGCTATAATGCCTCATTGTAGCCTACGTAGACGCGAATTTAAGATACCATTTCCAGGTTTATTTAAAGGTGAATTATTTTATGTCAGTTTTTTGTGTACTTGTTTTCGTTACTCATTTTCCCCCTTTTTCCACGCAGCTTTCATTATTTTCTGAGGAGCACTGTTCTTTGTACGTCATCTATTTACTTAGGCTGTGAAGCAAGTGACATTCCCTACACGAGTGTCCATTGTGTTCTCATGACGAAATACACACCTGACATTTGTGCGACCACGTCCTGTCGTAATCGTCTCTTGTTTCCGTAGCTTTCGCATCCCAGTGCTCTAATGCAATTGCCTCTTCTTTCCATATGGTTTCCATTACGAAGTGAAAATTTCCCAGCTCTATCACTGTATTCTGATGCAGTTGTGAGGTGCTTCCATCACATTTCCAAAACAAGGTAAACGTACATCAACTTGAAGTAAAAACAATTCATATGCTTACCTGAAGATTGGCTCTTTGGATCCCTGCTCCGTTGGGAAATTACTGAAACACCTAGTTTATTAGCTCTGCTCAGACGAAGTCCCGAGGGCGTTAAGGTAAACATTTGAACGTTACACCTTTTAAGTGACAAAGTGACAACCCCTGCATCGCTTATTGAAATTAATGTTCTATAGCAAAGTTTTGCAGGGGGAATATCCTCACTCAACGCTGTCCTTTCAAGGACCTTGATTGGACCAAGGTTCAGATGCAATATTTCACGAAAGGTCATGTTGATAATCTTTTTCAGTAATTCCGTTTATATTCTTTCTTCCCCCTTACTTTCCACCCTCTCCTAACAGATGTTTCATAGTGCAACTGAGAGGTTTTCCTCCTTTTACACCTTTATAACCTTATTACTCTCAATTATCCTTTCAGCACTGAATGATCCCATAGGTCCCAGCGCTTGGCT
>NC_089755.1:47265120-47300120 GCF_040412425.1 Macrobrachium rosenbergii
TCTTAAGCGTTTTTTGTCTTCATTTATTAATTTATTGATTTATTTTTTCTTTTTTTAAAAAGTGATCTCTTCTTTCTGTATTTCCCCTCCTGTTACTTCTTTCTAATGAGCACCATATTCTCAGGAAGCTTGAGCTTCAAGTCAGTGGCCCCCGTGGGCTTGTCCCATGTGAATAATCCTGACCACGTATTTAAGAACGTTAGTTTTGGTAGCCGGGATACAGTTTGCAATCGCGCATCTTTTCACACTAAATAAAAGCTGGTCAACTTTCATGATATTTCAGATCTTGCTATTGTTGCCCTTAATTTCGGTACTTTTAATTGTTCAGTTTCTGATGCTTACAGTATCTCATCCCATATCAGGGTGTTCGCTACTTTTCTCAGTAGCTCCAAGTTGGTTTACATGTTAGAATTCTCCCTTCTCATGAAAAAGAGTTTTTACTTAAAATGATGTTAGTTAGATCTAGTTTGATCAAATTCACAAGCAACAGTGGGCTTCATCGTCTTTTATGGAATGGTTTTCACGAAAGGAACAAAAAACCAGTACAGGAATTTATAAGCACAGTAACATGATGAACATCAACAGCAACTCAAATGCTTATGCAAATCTGTAAATAGCCCGTGGTATGATGGATCGGGCTCATCAAAGGAAAAAACGATATTTTAAGACTGAATTACACACATATATGTATATATATACACACATATACAGTATATATATATATATATATATATATATATATATATATATATATATATATATATATATATATATATATATATATATATATATATATATATATATATATATATGCAATGTGTGATTTGTTTTGAAGGTACTCTCTCTCTCTCTCTCTCTCTCTCTCTCTCTCTCTCTCTCTCTCTCTCTCTCTCTCTCTCTCTCTCTCTCTCAACAAATTCTCTGAAAGGTTTTCATGCTGAAAAATAACTGTAGGGCTGTTGTTTCAAAATTATACATTCCTCTCTCTCTCTCTCTCTCTCAAATGTTAGTTATGATGTTAGTTTCTTCGCTAATTATTCAGCATTGTCCGCCAGATTCTGTTGTAGTTTCTCGAATCCGTTATGCAGCTTCCGTGCGCTATATCCACGCCAGTACTCTTACGTTGGACGAACGAATGAATGAACTAACAAACAGCCAAAACAGCACATATGTTTACAGTACAGTACCGGACAAAGCTCGGCAAAGATCTCGCGTGCAGCCTCATTTTGTTCTTTTGTTTTGTATCTTCCGCTTTTATCAACTATCAGGGGAAAGCTACACCTCTTTACCTTCCTTTTTAACCTGGCCCCCTCCCCCCAAAATATCCTCCTCACCCCTCCTTCTATCCCATGTCTATGCTAACACCTGGGAACAGTTCCAATGCAGTGGGTCCATTTTAAGCATCTCTTTCGTATTCCGAAATCTGCTACTCTCTCTCTCTCTCTCTCTCTCTCTCTCTCTCTCTCTCTCTCTCTCTCTCTCTCTCTCTCTCCTTCCTCCGTCTTTGCTTTCGCTTTTTTTAACCTTTCTTCCTCCAAATATGTCCAACCCGTTCCTCCTTCCTCGCTGTTACCTAAGAAAAATTCGTGCCTTATGGTATCTTCTCTTACTCCTCCTGCTATCGAGAAAAGTTCTGTCAGTTTGATTTTTTAACTTCTCTTCCTGCTTCTCTCTCTCTCTCTCTCTCTCTCTCTCTCTCTCTCTCTCTCTCTCTCTCTCTCTCTCTCTCTCTCTCATATGTCCTTGTTACTGTTTGTAGCATTTTTAAACTTCTTTCATCCATCCAAATTTTCACTTACTTCTTCCGTCTTTCTGCTAGCTGAAAAAAATTCCAATCAAATGTGACCTGTAAACCTTCCTTCCACTTTCCTAATCTTCTTCTCCTTTCTTCCTTCGTCTTTTCTACCACCTGATCTAAGCTTTTAACCTTCCTCCCTCCAAATCTTTTGTTCCTTTTTTTATTTGCTGCAAGAGCAAAATTCCAATAAAACAGGCACTTTTCAATGTTTCCCTCTCCCTCCAAATCCTACCTCCCTCTGTGCAAATATCTAAGCAAAGCTCACGATAAATGGGACCTTGTTAACCTTGCAGCCTTCTCCAGACCTCCTCCTGTTCTCTCTCACCCTGTTTTTGGTCTGCTACCTGAGCAGTGTTCCAATCAATTGGGGTTTGGGGAAGGTGTGGACCCCTTCCTCATTACCGCATAATAGTCGGTAATTGGGGTCTTGGTTGGCCCCACCTTTTCCTGTCTCTCTTTTTGAGGGCCAAGACTCGAAAATAATACGATTGTTTTTTATGTACGAATCTTCAAGGACCTTTTTAAGCTGGGTCCTACAGGGACGGCTGATTCACTTACATGTTATTTGTTATTTTCAGAGTAGGTTACTGATATATTTCAGGATTCTGGTTAAATTCATATACCTGCCTGTTTTCTCTTTATACATTTAAAAAGTTCCTGGAAATTGTCTTAAAAGTAAATGTTCTTGACAGACATTTAAAAAGTTCCTGGAAACTGTCTTAAAAGTAAATGTTCTTGACAGACAGCGTTCTAGTTAATTCTGCCTGATGATTTTCTTGCGGACGATGAACCTTTTAAGGATGAACTCATTATCATATGTAAACGGCTACAGAAATAAACTAATTTGCCCTGTACTGTAAGTCATCATAATGTTACTTGTAATTATTTTTACAGATATGTAATTGGAAAGCTATTACATATGGACGACCATGACAGTATACACGTTTTCAGGATTTAATTAATTATTTCTGCCTGTTTATTTCCGTACATATCACCTACAAATGCCCACACAAAATCTTTTCATTCGCATCTAGGTCAGCAGAAAAGAAATAACTTGCAGCGCAGTTATGTTAGCTCAGTTTTGCCAGTGGAGAATTTAAAAAACAAACGAGCGCTCAAGTACTTCGCTTCTTCTCGTTGGTCAGAAGAATAAAAAAAAGTTTATATTGCTATTAATTAAGTCTACGTGGTAATTGCTTTAAAGACCACGATTGAATTAAAACGAACAAATAAAAAGTTCACCTTCCCATCCAGGTAAAACTAGGGAGGCTGGGGGTAGGGGGTTGGGAAAGGACTCCAAACGAAACCCACCCACCCCCCCACACCGAGGCGGGTTAAAGTGTCGTCACCCGGACGACTATTTTGGGTGCCTCACGTCGTAAGTGCGGGATATGGTTCCCCTGTCACCCGTTTTGTAAAGGCATCCCCGAAAACCGAGTGTTATCAGCCCTAATATATTAGATGTCGGCAAACATTTAAAGGATATTAGGTTGTCAGGGGTGTGGTTTATGTGTGTAATTACCGACGTTAATGACACTCCTAGGGGCTGAGTCTCCGTCCGGGCCCTCTTATTCGTCATCATTTAAACGGTTCTGGGCTCTTCCTTCCCTCCCCCTCCCCTCCCCTCCCCTCCCCTCCCCTCAGCCCCCGAGAGATGCTTATTTCAGGATCTTTCCTGGTCTGCTTTCCTCCTGCTTCTCTTCCGAAGGTGAAACTTGAATGGGTAAAGCTATTTGAATACCTTGTCACTTTTAGGAAACTCTTGAATGAATAAAAAAAAAAAAAAAAACTCGAATGAGAAAAAAAAAAAAAAAAAAAACTATCTAGTAACACCTTCGTCCGAGAAACCTAAAGACAGGTCTCCAAATGTTCTTCAGAGGATTTTTATTTTTAATAGCCAGTCTCACTGCAGTCTGAAAAACTTTTTGTATAAATATCTGCCATTCCCTTGGCCATTACCGTGATATTCGCTCTAGTCTGCATTTCATTTACCTTGTTTTGATAAACTTGATAATAACTTGTCCTGTGGATTTTTTTGAAGATTGAGAATAAGAACGCAAGCATTCACCAACACCGCCAGCGTTAACATCTACAATTCATTATTTTCCCTTTTGCGTTATCATCATCACCTAAGCAAACCTCATATCACATTTACCAGTGAAAGACTGAAAGTAACGGATGGAGAAAACTCAGAGAGAGAGAGAGAGAGAGAGAGAGAGAGAGAGAGAGAGAGAGAGAGATTTTGCAAAATAAAAAAATTTGATTTAGACAGAAAAGTTTGGCAAGGCACATATGCAGATATATGTGTCCATTGCTTGTTAATAACGCAGTTTTATGGAAAACAGAAACGGTTGCTAAGGAAGATAAAGACTTAAGCTAAAATGCCGTGCTAACAATGCTAACATCAAAATAATATACTAAACGAGAAGGTAACCAGAATTATCGGAAGGCGAAAACGCCCTGAGAGAGAGAGAGAGAGAGAGAGGTAGAGAGAGAAAAAGAGGAAGACCTTTGTTTCTTCAACAAACACGGGAGAAGGCGCTAGCAGAGTGACAGGCGAAGCGTCTGGGCTGACTTGCGCAAAACAAAGGGAAATTTCTCCTTTTGGGACGAAAATCATTTATCTGAACGTATTTCCATTATTATTTTTTTTTCCTTTCGGTCCATCGTCCAGGTAATCCATCAAGAAAATTAATCGTTTTCTTTTGTTCTGACTTCGATTCCCTTTGATTTATTCGTATACTTTAGCAAAATTTCTGTGGGGATTCATCATCGAAGACGCTGCGAGGGTATGTGAGTGTTTTTGGCCTCTCGCTATTGATGTATAACTTATATGATGCAGTGTGATATATGAATATGTGTATGCATACACACATATGTATAATATATATATATATATACATATATGTATATTATATATATATATATATATATATATATAATATATATATATATATATATATATATATATATATATATATATATATATATATATATATATATATATATATATATATATATATATATATATATAGTATTCAACTACTTTTATTTATGGAAATAACTCAGCATCGTTCAAGGATTTCTGACAAGAAACACTAAAGATGCAAAAACACACACACACACACACACACACACACACACACACACACATATATATATATATATATATATATATATATATATATATATATATATATATATATATACATAATAGTATGTAAACATGTATAAACATGAGTACATTGGCCTTACATTGATAGAGGCGGATCTATCCATAATTACTATGTGTGCAAGTGATTATGACATCGTCTTATATTGATTTTTTCTCTCTCTTTACAGGTAAGTGTGTCAACCTAATGCAGTGGATTTTATGCAGAGCCTCATATACAGCGTTGTCTGTCGTTCTTTCGCCATTTGTAGGTAAGGTTTTGTAAATACCGAGTAAAGTTGTATATGAAATAATTTTAATGACCTATTGTGATTAGTCGATACTGCTGTCCAAAGTATTAGCGAAAATAAAATGGAATAAAACGTTGAACTGAAACATTCAATAGATCAGGGGCTAAATTTTAACCGATGTATATTTGTTTACTTTAAATTTGTCGACAAAGAGAACAGGAAATGTTCACCCACCAGGTTTGCTTTCATATAAATGTATCAGTTATAAAGTGTATATTGTATAGGATCAAATATTTTTTTATATATTTTTTTACTTAATATTTATTTTTATTTTTTTCAGTAAATAGAAACGAATAATGAAAATATATAGATGCATTTACACTAACAAAACGTATAAGAACTTTTTATTTAATAGAAGACTGGCAAATGAAATTTTAAAAACAGGCTTCCTTAGATAAAAAACAGGCAAGTAATGTTTGAAATATGTTTCTCGTTGTATAGAAAAACGACAAATTGGATGACTATATATTTTTTGTTATTAAACAGCAAATAGAGATTAAGAGTTTTAGATTTTCACAGAATTAAAATGAACATGTTTACTCGAGGAAAAAAAAGTATGATAAATATTGTGATCAGAAGATGCCCGGACGATAAGGGCAGGCCGGTTTTGACGAGGAAATAATATCTAATAAGAAAATTGGATGCTTCGAATAGAAAAGACCCGTTTTGATTAGTGGAGGGAGCCTCTGACAAGAGAAAAAAAGGTCTTCGGTCTGACGCGGACAGGGGAACATTAATCAGAACAGAGAAACTTTAATAAATATTGTCACAGCCTGTCAGAAATATACGTTCGGCATTGTTATGGATAATGCGTATGTGAAGAAGGATTGCTATTATTTTGATTTTGCTCTTTCCATCAGGAGGAATTTGAGTTTTTTTTTTTTTTAGAACAAGGTAGATCCTGTTTTAATTAGAGGAGATCGTCGGTGTGATTAGAAAGGGACGTGTTTTAATTAGTAGCTGGGATATTTTGATCAGACTAAATTGGTATATCTTAAAGGAAGCGTGAAGTTTGGTGTGGAAGTTATGCAATTTCGAAGGGAAGTTTTCTATTTATGCCGGGCGAGGTACTTGCATAAACCGAAAAATTGGAAGGTTTTTCTTCAGAAATGGTTTTGTTTGATAAGGATGTGTGTGTCAATATGGAATGGTATTTATTACGAAAAGTATTTTTTGGATTAGAGGTTTATTTTGAGAATGGATGTTTTTGATATAGAATGGAAACAAGGGAAGTGATACTTGAGTTTTCTTTCTTTTTGCCTGTCCATCTGTCGGTCTGTCACATTGTACATAAACAATCAAAGGAATTCTGATGATACTTAGTACCAGCTCAGTACATAGATGTGCGTGAAGAGTGATTGTCAGTTTGGCCGTATTTCTGACCATCAGTAAGTCTGTCACACTTTTCTGTCTAAGCAGAATGTTATTTGCGCTACCACCCTGACTGGGCGATCATCACTTTGCACACCCATCTGCACAATGTGCGTTGATATTTGCACGTTTACCTTTTATTAAGGTTACGTGCATAAACCCGTTTACACTGAAAAAGGTGCAGTCATGGGTGCAGCGCTGATGCAGGTAGTACGGATAAGTGCGGGAATTCTATATTCTGTAATGACTCCACCAAAAGATAAAATTACTGTTCCAAATTCTGCAGATTTAAAATTAGCCATAAACTCTCTGAGGAAAAAGTATATGTAACAAAATAAAGATTTGAAATGAACTCTACCGTGATGAAACCGTTTTTCATTCCATCCTAATTTAAAGTTGAATATCTAACGTTTAGAAAGTTCTATCTCCAACGTTCATTTCTATGTGCAGCACAGTATTCGCTGTTATATATCAAAAAGAACAATAAAAGCGCATGTAGGCTGTGACTATGGCGCATGTTTTCATTGGTTGTTCTACAGCAATTAAAGCTGTTTTGTTAACAGACTGTTGGTTATATGTGAATGCTGCGCGCCCCTTATTAACTCGCTGTGTGTTCATCGTTCATTTTTTACGTTGTATCGTCACATCACTGTAAGCAGAAACACACACACACACACGCACACACACACACACTGACCTTAGGGATGTTCCTGTCATTTCAGAGGTGAATTTACTCCGCGTTTCGTAGGGGCCAGTGATGAGGGAAATTGGATCCGGGCTGTCAAAAAAGACGGTAATATAAGAGAGGATCATGACGGGAAGTCCCCACTGTGGGAACGCAATGTATTGTCCCGACGCTTGGACGTAAAGTACCTTCGTTCTGCATGATTACGCACGGATCAGTGGTTAGGGAACTGGCTCCTGAGGGTGTATTATTCATGCATATCTACGGTACACAGAATGATAGATATATATATATATATATATATATATATATATATATATATATATATATATATATATATATATATATATCTATATACATATACATATACATATATACAGTATATATATATATATATATATATATATATATATTATATAGATATATATATATATATATTATATAGATATATAATATATATATATATATATATATATATATATATATATATATATATATATATAGATATATAGATATATATATGTATATATAGATATATATATATACATATATATTATTTGTATATATATATATATATATATATATATATATATATATATATATATATATATATATATATATATATATATATATATATATATATAGAGAGAGAGAGAGAGAGAGAGAGAGAGAGAGAGACTTATTAACAAGTCGTGTCCAAAGAAGTAAAATGATAAGGGGAAATTGTAAATCCTGCCAATTTCTACTTTTTCTCCATCTTTTGATATACGATCCTCGTTAGTGCGCCAGAGGGGAAGACGAGGTTAAAGAAACTTAAAAATGAAGAAAACATTTAGGGAAGAATTTATTTTACTTTTAATCCAGAAGATAAGATCGGACATCTGAGACGCAGAGAGAAGTCACTGAGGCACAGTGAACAGTAACAAAGCTTATTTTCTTTTCTCCTTAGCCTCCAGCCACGTGGCTCCGTTTCTTTTCATCGGTTAATGGCTTCGTCTCAGGTAGCTGTCCAACTTCTTGGACTTTTTTTTTTTTTTGTATGTTTTCAACTCTTGTTTAAGAAAATCTGGCCGATGTTATGAGATTCTACAAAGGCAACCCATTGGTTTGGTAATTGCTTTTATTTGTTTATTACAACTGCTTTATTATTATGGAAACATTGCAAAGGTTAAGTTTCATTCTAGGTCTGCAAATTTCGAGGGCGTTAACGAAATTGGATGTAATAAATAATTATGTGGTCTCTTTTTTGGGCATGTGGAATATGTATTTTATAAATTTTTTTTTAGTTATCTGCAACGGCGGTGATTTCATCATTAACGTTTTGTTGCAGTAGAGTATCAAGTCTTTCTCTTTCACCATCCAGGAGGATGTATGGTGAAAGAGACGCATTTGATTCTTAGCTGAAACAGGAGGTCAGTGACAAAATCACAATCAATACAGATAACTAAAAAAAATTTTTAAATGCATATTGGACACTTTGGGAAAAAAAAGGGACGATGTCTTTGTTATCATAAAGTAACTTCCACGATAATTTTTTATGTAAGTCAAGAATTGCGCGAAGTGAAGATTACATTTCTGAAACTGGGTTTCACTAAATTCCGGTCTTTGGTTCCCGGGAGCTTTTAAAATCAGCGACGGTGTGTAGCCATGACGTGAAATGTATTAGTTAATTAGATAAGCAACAGAATTAATACTGAAGCCACATAAAACAGTGCAAAGCCGGGAATTGAAATTTCCGTATCAAGCCTCTTCCAATTTTGCGAATGGCATTAAATATTGTTAATTTGATGGTAATATACACGTCTTTCAGTAAAAGTGAAAGTGTTTAAAGGTGTAAAGGATTTCCCGTTGACGTTACTAAAAAAAAAGGAGAACTTCATTGAATATGCATAGTTTTGCTACAAAATGCGCCCATGCTTCTTATCATGCGAAGTAAATTGAGGAAGTTTCGAACTCAAGTGTCACCCGGTTTGAACCCTGCTTCTTTTGGGTACTCTTGAAAGCAAAATAAATTATTCGCATTATTTCTTTCCAAGGGACCATGCGGTATATCATAAAATCCTTTACTCTCTCTCTCTCTCTCTCTCTCTCTCTCTCTCTCTCTCTCTCTCTCTCTCTCTCTCTCTCTCTCTGTATATATATATATATATATATATATATATATATATATATATATATATATATATATATATATATATATATATATATATATATATATATATAACAACAGAACACCGTGTTGTATATAAAACTAAACGTTGGAGACAGAGGTTTATAAACGTCAGATACTCATCTTTAAATTTGGCTGGAATGACAAACGATTTCATCAGGGTGGAGTTCATTTTAAATCTTTGTTATGTTTTTCATATATTTTTCCCTAAAAGGCTTTATAACTCGAGACTGCACTAAAGTGCAAAGGACTTGATAAAAAAAATAAGTTGGTTGGGTTAGATCTGAGTCAAGTTAGGTTGATATTAAAGAGTGCTGAACCTGTTTGAAAATACGGTTGTGTTTGTTCATTAATTTTCATCGGTGTCACTGCCGTTATAGCCAGGTGTGCGTAACGCAGTAGTAGCTAGTAGCTATTATGGCTGTGCTTTGTGTGGCCATAAAATCAAAACTGTTTGCTGGCTTAATTAATTTTCTAGTTACTGATGATCGTAAACAGCCTCTGACTTTCAGCCAAGTACTAGAGTAGACGAGTTGCGGAAGCTAGAGTGAATATTACTACTTGTCTGCTCTCTCTCTCTCTCTCTCTCTCTCTCTCTCTCTCTCTCTCTCTCTCTCTCTCTCTCTCTCTCTCGTAGACAAATTTTGGAAGTTAGATTTAATTTTACTTGTCTTCTCTCTCTCTCTCTCTCTCTCTCTCTCTCTCTCTCTCTCTCTCTCTCTCTCTCTCTCTCTCTCTCTCTCGTAGACGAATATTGGAAGCTAGAATTAATTTTATCTCTCTCTCTCTCTCTCTCTCTCTCTCTCTCTCTCTCTCTCTCCCGTAGACGAATATTGGAAGCTAGAATGAATTTTACCTCTCTCTCTCGTATACAATTTTGGAAGCTAGAATTAATTTTACTCGCCTACACACGCTCTCTCTCTCTCCCTCTCTCTCTCTCTCTCTCTCTCTCTCTCTCTCTCTCTCTCTCTCTCTCTCTCTCTCTCTCTCTCTCTCTCTTGAGTATACAATTTTGGAAGCTAGAATTAATTTTTACCTCTCTCTCTCTCTCCCCCCCTCTCTCTCTCTCTCTCTCTCTCTCTCTCTCTCTCTCTCTCTCTCTCTCGTAGACGAATATTGGAAGCTGGATTGAATTCTACTTCTCTTCCCCCCCCACCCCCCCTCTCTCCCTCTCTCTCTTTCTCGTAGACGAAAATTGGAAGCTAGAATAAATTTTACTTCTCTCTCTCTCTCTCTCTCTCTCTCTCTCTCTCTCTCTCTCTCTCTCTCTCTTCCTTATCAGTGCAGTCTCCGCGCAGTCCTTCAATTAAGATTAATGACGAGAAAACTCTCCGTCCGTCCGGTAGAGATACCGCTCTTTCCCGTATTACTAGTTGCCCGTTTTCTGTTTGGCTGAAAGAGTCATTGTTAAGGGGAGACTATTTTGCCGAAATTTTCTCACCACCTACTTAACGATGTTGAAAAGTTGAACAGGGAGGAACGACCCCTTTAGCCTAATTTTAAGTGGATTGCGTATATTATCGTTTGTCTGTTTTGATTTTTGTTGATCGAATCTGAAGTTTTTAAAAGTACAGACTCGAATCATACCTTGAATATAATATAAAGTTAAAGAGCTCTCATGATCAAGTGTTTAGAAGTTTACGGCAGACCTTAGGAGACTGTTATGAATGTCAGTGTGCCACAAGCAGACAGGAGAACGCAACGGAGTGATAATTTTTTTTTTATTGCAGTACTTAGGTAGAGGAATAATGCTTCGGTATCTTTAAAGATGACATAAAATGGTTTTGTGTCCAGGAACTTTATGCTGGTTTTATAGCTATTTAATTTTAAGTTTCAGTATTAAATTTTGTTATTCGTTCACCTGTGGGGGTTTCGGTAAGGTTGTAAGTCCTTTATAAATATTATTATTATTATTATTATTATTATTATTATTATTATTATCTGTTAGAGTAGGTAGTTTGTCTTACATGAGCTACTGCCCATAAAGTTATTTATGACATTATGAATCTCTCTCTCTCTCTCTCTCTCTCTCTCTCTCTCTCTCTCTCTCTCTCTCTCTCTCTCTCTCTCTCTCTCTCTCTCTCTCTATAGAAAAAATTAATATTACGACAGTTTGAAAGTTTGACGACATTCCGTGACAAACTTGCGCGATGTAGTCTTGTCTCAGGCTCAACTAATCTTTCGGTGTTGGAAATAATCTTGCAACTTGAAATGATTTTAATTTTTTTTTTTTGCTTTAGAAAGTTTATAAATAAATATTTTTACTGACGAAAAAATGATTTTCGATAGAAATGACTTTCAGAACTATATTTGGCGTTCGCTTATTTTATTTATTGCATGTAGCTTATATTATTATTATTATTATTATTATTATTATTATTATTATTATTATTATTATTATTATTATTATTATTATTATTATTGGCCAAGAAATCCACAGTGGTGTCAGTGTAAATATGTATAATAAAAATATGTACAAAAGGTAAATATATATTGTGGATTTTTTCACCCCTTTAGTGACTCATGTGAATATGAGATTATTATTATTATTATTATTATTATTATTATTATTATTATTATTATTATTATTATTATTATTATTATTATTATTATTATGTAAAGAAGGACGCGTGGCGGAACCAATTACGTAAAGGACAGAGAAGAGTTCGTAAGCTATTCGCAGACATAACCACAATATTAGCTAGGTCCGGAGAATGGGACACAATTAAGAGAAGGTCCAAGATTATGCGCTGCCATACACGTATTGTAATTTGCTGTTATTGGTTTCTTTCAGTGATTATAATTTTAGAATATCTTGATTTTTATGCATTGTTCTAATGATTGTTCTAATGCTGTAAGGCTTGCTGGGAAAGTAACTAATTTTCAGTGTCAGTTCCATTTGAATGTGTGTTGAGTTTAAGTAATAATAATAATGATAATAATAATGATAATAATAATAATAATAATAATAATAATAATAATAATAATAATAATAATCACCAACCGCTATCCACAACAAGAAGGTATACAACTTCTCACGATTATCCTCTTAGCTCCTTCTCCCGTAGGGGGCTATATGCCGTCAGGTGCACTGTAGGCATTACTAAAGTTTTTTTTTTCAGCGTCCCGTAGGCGCCTAGCTGCAACCCCTTTCATCTCTTTTACTGTACCTCCCATCTTGCTATCCACCCTCTCCTAACAATTATTTCATAGTGCAACTGCGAGGCTTTCCTCTTGTTACACCTTTCAAACCCATCTATTTTCAGTTTCCTTTCCAGCGCTGAATGGCCTCATAAGTCCCAGTGCTTGGCTTTTGGCCTAAACTCCATATTCATTCCTCCCAGCTCCTTCTCCGTCAAGATACATTGTACATCAACTACAATTTACTCTGCGGCGTTGGGGTTCCATATTTCAGTTAAACTATGCAACATACATAAAAGGAGTTGGTCACTGATTTAAGGTATATCATTGCTGTGCGTTAAAATATTACGCTTTTTAGAATGGCTTATACAATAACTCACTGTCATTCTAGCTCCAGCCCTAGAAAGGCATAGGGTCGAATCCTGTTGAAGTTTCAGAGCAATGCTCCATTGTGTATTTTGTTAGCGTTTAATTTCTTTAATATTTTTCCTTTCCACCTTACTACTCTTCATTCGGCCGTTTAATGCTGTTCATTCCTTATGGTAGTATAAATTTGTTCATTCCTCTGGTACGTTGATAATTATATATGTCCCGGTGTTTTCATACTTCATTGGTATATTAGTATTGTTCATATTTTTCGGCATTTTTGAACTCCTTTCCATTGTATTTCAGTATCGGCATATTTCACTACTTCCCTTTTCACTTAGCATTTTAACGCTGTTCATCCCTTTTGGTATTTCATTACTGTCCATTTCATCCCTTCAGGCATTTTATAAATGTAAATTATTCCAGGTATTGTGCTACTTCCTCTACCCTTTTGATATTTTAATGTTGTTTATTGCTGAACCCATCACATTCTGTCTTTGGAGCCCCAGCCATTTTATTCTGCCTTTGTTGCAAAGTTCCCTTGCGGCCCGTTTGATTTTATCCTTACTGACGGGTTCCAGTTATGAATATTTATCGGAAATTAATTGCGTCCTTTCAAGTAATACTTGCTGCCTTTGTCACGCCACTCCAGATTTGTATTGGTTTTTACGTGTGAGTCGGTATTTGCATTCATCACGATTTTTACCACCCTGGATGGAGCGGAATTGCTCACTTCATAAAGAAAAGCAAGAGGTGATGATGTTGTTGTCGGGGAGGAGATGATGAGGAAGAAGGGAGGAAAAAGAGCGAGAGTTGGTGGAGGTAACGGGAAAAATGAGTAGCGCGGGAGGATGATAATAAACAAGAGATAAAAAATCGTTATTAAATATGAAAGGAGACAAAGGGAGCTGGAGTAAAAGGACAAACTCGTAAGAGTTGTTAGAGTGTGAAATTGTGTGTGTGTGTGTATTCATCTTACCTCTCACGTATTGTATGATGGCAGGCAATGGAAACCACGCGCAAGTGCATTTTTTCAAATATTAAAAAATACGTAATGTTTTTGTGGTTTGCGCATTCGTGAATACTCTATTTCAAGCCTATTCACTACTCATAATATATATATATATATATATATATATATATATATATATATATATATATATATATATATATATATATATCATGCACTCTACATGCACACATATATATATATATATGTGTGTGTGTTTGTAATATATTTATTTATATTTATATTTACCGTAAGCCTTTTCTTATTAGCTGGATGGCAAGAAATTAGCTTGCCAGTTCTCAGTGAGTCTTATGAGATGAGGTTGCCAGTTGCATGATTGCATTCACCAGAGGTTTTTATTTAAACTGCCAGATACTTAACCCAGTGCTTAGCTCAACAGAAGTAAAATAGGTTGACTTTGGAGTGAGTCCATACGTACGTAAATTGGATGTCATATGCAACTTTTCACCAGGAATTTGGTGTGTCCATTAATATTCTGAACTTCGTCGTCTTTTAGGTCAAAATGTGTGAAATGTGGATGGATCTGACCGTAGACTTTATCACTCCACTAACGTAGTCTTCACGCGCCGAGAACGGTGTCCCAGAAACCACACGTACCCAATCTTTTGGACTACGTTTTGTGTCCTTACCTGATGCAGTTTGACAAGCCATTTCTTTTAAAAATGAAAATGTGACATACTGTCCTATGTGTGTATGCGCGTGTGTGTATGTGTGTGTGTGTGTTTTGATAACCATTTCAATTTTCCAAAACATTTGCGGGTTTCGACAATTTTAAAAACAATTTCAGAAGATAAAATGTTAAAATATTATATTTGTATGATACATGATTATATTTCGTAATTCAGGTAAGCCTTGAGAAATTAAATAGTGAATTTGGAATTGTTCTCACAGCTAATGTAATATCTTCGACTTTACGGTGCAGTAAATGACATATATTCTCAGAGAACCTCCGCATCAAACGGTTCGGATACCTAATTATGCGTGGCTCCTGAAAATCCCCTGATTGTTTTAGGATTTAGTTTGTCTCCACGTTTTATTTTTCGACGACTGTTAAGGGATGTGATACTTCGTGTTGCGATATATCCGCTGATTACTGATCAGATTTACCAAAAAACGCAACTAGATCATTTTTACACACGTGCGGGATTGATAATTTCGTAACACTTTTTCGCATTATTTCGATCCCAAATGATGCTGTTAATAGATAAAGCCATAAGTGAGGGAATTAATATCAGGTATTTTTCGTATTAAATACGATGTACAATTAATGGAATGCGAATTCCCAGCAGCATTACCGAGAGAGTAGAAAAAGTTGCACTTCCGGTAAGTCACATTTCGGAATATTTGCGATTTTGTTTACACAGAAGCATCGTGATTTTCCATCACTTTCCATCCCCGTAGGTGGGAAGTGCCTTCAGTGCGCCTCATGCTGTGCACTGTAGGCATTACTTAAGGTTCTTTGTAGTGTTTCTTCGGCTCCTAGCTGCAACCCCTTTCATTTCTTTTACTGTATCTCAATTTATATTGTCTTTCTTCCTTCTTACTTCCCAACCTCTACTGACAATTGATTCATAGTGCAACTACAAGGCTTTCCTCCTGTCACACCTTTGAAATCTGTATACTGTCAATTTCCGTTTCAGTGCTGAATTACCTCATAGGTCCCAACGCTTGGCCTTTGGCCTCAATTCTGTACTGTATTCTGTCATGTGTTCCACTAGTGTGTGTTGTATAGAAGACTTTTGTTTTGTGAACTAAGGATAATTGACAGGTTTTTTTTTAAGTAGCCTTATTGTTTCTTGGCTACAAAATGTTGAACTTCTAGTGAACTTAAATGTTATGTTAATTTATATATATATATATATATATATATATATATATATATATATATATATATATATATATATATATATATATATATATATATGTACACAAACACATATGCGTATAATTTTATATACATAATCATATAGACATATAAGTATATGTATATACGATTATGTATATAAAAATATATATGTTATATATATATATATATATATATATATATATATATATATATATATATATATATATATATATATATATATATATATATATATATATATATTATATATATATATATATATATATATATATATATATATATATATATATATATATATATATATATATATATATATATATATATATATATATATATATATATATATATATATATATACACACCAGTTTTATTTGATTCGCCAAGCGTACAAACTCGCGCCGGGCATGAAAAAGGCGCGGGGCTTAAACAAACTCGACTATTTACAGGAAGAGATCCCACATCTGTGTCGCTTCCTTTACCTTTGACTGTCAGATGGACTTTATTTTTTCCTCCGTCTCCGGTGCCGGGAAACGCTCGGAGATGCACGCCCGGCGTTGCTACGATAATCCCGTCATTAATATGGAAATGGAGACACCACGGTGCCGTCGATTCATCCTAGCGTGACTGTACATAGTCACTCCAATGCTGTCGTTGATTTGTCTCTGCCGGGGGACTGTGCGTAGTCACACACACACACACACACACGCTGTTAACCATGTTGTGGCGCAGCTTTGGTTATATGTAATACACAGCTTTTTAGTTTTATGTATCATCTGCTGTACTACGCTATATATGGCATAGCCATGTGCTATGTACATTCATAGCCATGACTGTGTACAGTCACCCACGCTGTTAGCCATGTGCTATGAAAATTCATAGCCATGCCCATGTACAGTCACCCACGCTGTTAGCCATGTGCTATGGAAATTCATAGCCATGACCATGTACAGTCACCCACGCTGTTAGCCATATGCTATGTAAATTCATAGCCATGACTGTGTACAGTCACACACGCTGTTAGCCATATGCTATGGAAATTCATAGCCATGACTATGTACAGTCACACACGCTGTTAGCCATATGCTATGGAAATTCGTAGCCATGACTATGTACAGTCACACACGCTGTTAGCCATATGCTATGGAAATTCGTAGCCATGACTATGTACAGTCACACACGCTGTTAGCCATGTGCTATGGAAATTCATAGCCATGACCATGTACAGTCACCCACGCTGTTAGCCATATGCTATGTAAATTCATAGCCATGACTATGTACAGTCACACACGCTGTTAGCCATATGCTATGGAAATTCATAGCCATGACTATGTACAGTCACACACGCTGTTAGCCATATGCTATGTAAATTCATAGCCACGACTATGTACAGTCACACACGCTGTTAGCCATATGCTATGGAAATTCATAGCCATGACTATGTACAGTCACACAGGCTGTTAGCCATATGCTATGGAAATTCGTAGCCATGACTATGTACAGTCACACACGCTGTTAGCCATATGCTATGGAAATTCATAGCCACGACTGTACAGTCACCCACACTGTTATCCGTGAATTGGCTCAGCCTTTTTGGTTTTATATATCATCTACTGTGCAGCCATTGCTTTAGCTATACATAGTCGTTCCCCACTCTCTTATCCTGGATTCTTTCATAGCTGCGCTTTTGCATGGTAAGCCTGTCTGCTATTCCGAGTTTCTCATAGCCTAGGCTTTATATAATCACCCTCTTAGCAATCTTGGAGTTCTCAATCATGACTAGACATTCATTTTCATATTATAGACTACATAGCCACCCAGTCTACCATTCTAGTTGATAGCTGTCACTTTATCTATGTCTAACCGTGAGTTTTGTGGTGACTAGTCATCAGTAGCCGTCACCATATACGTATCAGTCACTCTGCTTTGTCATGGACATCTCGTAGCCAAGACTGAATACACAATCTGCCGCTCAGCCACTCTGGATTCGTAACTGCAACTGTTCACAGTCACCTTTTTAGTTTTCTGTAACGTAAAACTATTGTGCCGGCTTTGTCGCTCCGTCTGCACTTTATTCTGTCCGCACTTTTCTGTCCGCCCTCAGATCTTAAAAACTACTGAGGCGAGAGGCTGCAAATTGATATGTTGATCATCCACCCTCTAATCATCAAACACACCAAATTGCAGCCCTCTAGCCTCGGTAGTTTTTGTTTTATTTAAAGTTAGCGTCAGCCATAATCGTGTCTTTGGCAACGGCTTAGGATAGGCCACCACCGGGCTGTGGTTAAAGTTTAATGGGCAGCGGTTCATACAGCATTATACCGAGACCACCGAAAGATAGGTCTATTTTCTTTGGCCTTGATTATACGGTGTACAGAAAACTCCATTGCGCCGAAGAAACTTGGGCGCATGTTTTCTTTGTTTCATGTTAACCTGGGTTCTCCAAAGGTTCCTCGATAGCGGTTCGTCGCAAGCGGTTCTTCGATAGCGGTCCTTACAAAGCGGTTCTTCGTGAGACGGAGCGTCCGTGCATTAGGCTATGTGGAGCTTTGGCGGTTGGGTTTTGGGAAACGATGAAAACAACGAGTTGGTCGTTCGTACGTTCCGCCCACGCAGCTTTAAGAGATCGGGGAGAGTGGATGTGTATATCTTTTTTTTTTCATTTTCCTTATTTTCTCTACTCACTAGATCTAATAAAGAATAAAGAGGTTTGCCATTGTGTGCGTTTGTGTGCAGGTGGGGGAGGGGGTGGTGGTTGGCGAGTTGGAAGAATGAGGTGGGGGGGACAGTCGTAAGGTTTTGACACGGAAAATGTAGCTACAGTAGTTGTTGTTGGCCATCTTGCTTCTAAGAAGTTAGAAGGAAATTTACTTCTCAGAATAAGGTACTTTCTTTGTGCTACATTTCTCTATTCGTATTTGGTAGAGGCTAACATTGTTATTAGCCTAATACGTTAATGGTGATCGATAAGTTCCTGTTACTATTGTTATCACAACCCATTCTTTTCAGTATGGTCTCTGCTATTGAGACTACTGTTAATTTTGCAGTTATTTGTTTTATTAGTATTTTTTTTTAGTAATATTAAGAGTTTGCGTTTATTCTTTGCTTACACTAACCAAAACGTTTCGAAATCTCATTAAGGCTTTGCAGCTGTTGCACTACTTTGTAAATATTTAAAGTTTAAATGGTATTTTCGACGTCAGTTGGCAGACGCTATATACATTCAGAAATTTCTCTCTCTCTCTCTCTCTCTCTCTCTCTCTCTCTCTCTCTCTCTCTCTCTCTCTCTCTCTCTCTCTCTACGATTTCAATGTAGATTCCCATGATCTTTAGACAAACTTTTAATTTATGGAACATTATAATCAGTATGGAACGCATTTTAAAGCTGAATAAAGTTTGTATAGGTCAGACTAAACTACTGACCCATATACACTAGAACCTATTTTCAAATGTGTTCAATGTTGTGGGAGTTCGTTTATTTATATTTCCTCATGAACCTCACATAATTTGTCAAAAAGTAATTGTCGAACGTGAAACGAATATTTATACAGTACATTACACTTGGAATGCGCATTCCAGAAGCCTTTTAGGATTAAAAATTCTGTTTGTTTTGGTTAGGAATGTCGCTGTAAGCATAGTAATTGTGTCATTACTTTCATCATTTAATATAATTGTGAATTCCACAAGGTACTAAGTAACTAGCGAGTTTATAGAAACTCTGACCTTGCCTAGTAATATTTTATTTGATTTTAAGCTGTTATGTCAAATTATTTATCTGACTTAGTTGCTGATGATCGTACGTAAATGCTTCATATATATATATATATATATATATATATATATATATATATATATATATATATATATATATATATATATATACACACACACATATATATATATATATATATATATATATATATATATATATATATTGTGTCAAAATTTCTATGAAGTACTCTTGTCCTTAATACATATTACTGAATGCTATTATTTTATTCTATGCAATGAACGTTATGTGTTATTAATAACATTTGTCTTGCATTGATTACGAGTTATATTAAATACACAGTTAATGCCATATTGTATTTATTACCTTGCATGCCCAATTTCTTGATTAGCGAATGCTTCTGCTGATTCATCGAACTCTCTTCCAAAAATGGTGGCATTTCATTCTTTTAATCGCCCGAGTTTTGGAGTTCCAACCGGCCCAGGTTTCTCTAATGAGGCCCGGGGTTCGACTTTCATTCCAGCCGTGATTTCATTTCGAAATTTGAGATGATTGTTAGGGATGTTAAAGTGAGGATGAAAATTTACTGTACGTTTGTGTTATCATTTTAATATTATTTTTTTTAGGTAACATGTTATCTTTTTTTTATGCATCGTGGTTGTTATTTTTTCTGTGTCCCCTAATTCGTTTAGATAAATTGAATCCGATGGTCTGAAGTAAGGGGTTCCTTTTCCGAAATTTGGGTAGATTGTGAAATTGAGTGAATTTAGATATATTTTTCTGTTTCACGTAATACTAATAAACCTGCACTCCTACGTAGAGAGAGAGAGAGAGAGAGAGAGAGAGAGAGAGAGAGAGAGAGAGAGAGAGAGAGAGAGAGAGAATGGGGCTAAATTTTACCTTCACATCTTAGAGTCAATTAGAAAGAGGGAGAGACATGGTTGAAGGGAGAGAGAGAGAGAGAGAGTGAGAGCTTACCTGTTAGTATTTTTTATAAGTGCGAAATTGTTGCTGTAATAGTAAATTACCATTTTAAAGGACTAAACCGGTGACCTGTTATGGCAACATGATTAAGAACTTAATATAACAACAGAATTTTTCTTCCTCACGCGGACGTATTTTTATCATAGTTTTTTATGCAGGTAAATGGGCAATAGTGACTTGACTGGTTGAAGAAAATTTTGAATTTGTGACTTGCTAGGCTGTTTCCTTTCATCCTATGCTTTTGATAACTCCTGAATAATTGCTTGTGCTTGGGCCTACTGTAATATTTTCGGACATTATTGAATTTTTTCATTTGTTTTATTTCCTCCCATCTTATAAATGTATTTTTGTATTTCTCTCTCTCTCTCTCTCTCTCTCTCTCTCTCTCTCTCTCTCTCTCTTGGAAACCCCTATTTATCTTTTCCGTTACTTTTCTTATATTCTTTTATCTCTCTTCACCTTTACTTTTCTTCTTACTGTCATATTTTCTTTTTATTACATATTCAGCTTTTGTTACCTTTACCATTTTCCAAGGTTTTCTCTTCTCTCCCGTATCCCCTCTTACCTCTAAGCCCGAATCTCTCTCTCTCTCTCTCTCTCTCTCTCTCTCTCTCTCTCTCTCTCTCTCTCTCTCTCTCAGGAACAAATTGCTATGCGTAATAGGCTAGAAAGAAACTACCGGTATGAATGTCTATTTGTAACTTGGGTCGATTTCGACACCCCGCCCCAACCCCCACCTCTCTCTCTCTCTCTCTCTCTCTCTCTCTCTCTCTCTCTCTCTCTCTCTCTCTCTCTCTCTCTCTCTCTCTCTCTCTCTCTCTCTCGAGTTTGGAACGAACCCTACAGAAACTTACATAAAAACTTCGTCTGGAAGATTCAAAGCCTGTTGAGATAAATGTCATTGCATTATTGTCAGAACCTTCATTCTCTCTCTCTCTCTCTCTCTCTCTCTCTCTCTCTCTCTCTCTCTCTCTCTCTCTCTCTCTTCCTCCGCCTTCACCCTACCTCTCGATGATTTTGCCCAGTCTTTTATTAGCTTCGTTATGTTTGAGTTGCCTCCTGGCTGGGAGACATTATTGTGATCGGGCCAGTCCTCGGAAGGGTATTGAAATACATTTACAAAGGCGTCTTTTTGATGCATCAGTTCACAGGAGCGCGTCCCCAAATCCTGTTTCTTTATTTAAATTTATATTTTGTATACATACGTACATACATATATATATATACACATGTACACGAACACACACATATGTGTATATATATAGATATATATATACACATATATATATACACGTATGTATATGTGTGTGTATTTTATGTATATAATATGTATATCAGTATATTCACACACATATATATAAATATACATATAATACACAAAAACACACACACATATATATATATATATATATATATATATATATATATATATATATATATATATATATATATATATATATATATATATATATATATATGACTATTTATCACATCACCGTGATTCATATACAATCAGAAAGCTACAAACGTCCTTTAATTCAATTCACTCTACTTTCGGAAGTAATATATTTTCATATATGTTACCGAAGGGGAATTTTTAGTTGATAATAAGTCCACCGTCCCGTGGGGTCGACCAGCGAAAGGACGAGGAATCAGGACTACAGTGACACACTAACCAGTCGGCCGACTGGTTAGTGTGTCACTGTAGTCCTGATTCCTCGTCCGTCGCTGGTTCTGACCTCACGGATTTGTGACTTATTATCAACTAAAAATTCCTCGGCAACATATATGAAAATATATTACTTCTGAGGTAGAGTGATTTGGATATTAAAGACGTTTGTAGCTTTCTTGATTATATATATATATATATATATATATATATATATATATATATATATATACATATATATATATATATATATATATATATATATATATATATATATATATATATATATATATATATATATATATAAATTTCTGACTCACATCAGGATCAACCCAGGTCTTTCACTTGAAAGGCAAGGCGCTGCCCACTAGGCCATACACATACACATATATATATATATACATACACAAATTTATATATATATATATATATATATATATATATATATATATATATATATATGTGTGTGTGTGTATATATATATATATATATATATATATATATATATATATATATATATATATATATATGTATATATATATATATATATATATATATATATATATATATATATATATATATATATATATATATATATTCAACATAGCTGAGTGGTATAGTGAAGAGATAAGCAGAAAACTCGTGAGAGAGTTTGAAAGAATATGTGAGAGAGGGGAAATGGAGAGTAATGTGAGCAAGCTTAAGGATATAAAGGTTAATTGGAAACCAGAAAGATGAAGCATTAACGTTAATAAGTATGGGGGACGAATGGTCGCGATTGATTTGTATAATGTATGAAGGTATTTGGGAGTGAACATAGTGAAAGATTGTATTATTAAATCAGAGGTAAGAAACAGGAGGTTTGAAAGATGATATAGCCTATAGTAGTGTTAAGGGAAGCCAGTGTGAGAATGAATGAATTGTTGAGAAAACTCTCCTTTATGGAAAGCAACGTGGATTTTCAATGTGAATGAAAGGAAAAATGTAGAAGCTTTTCAGTTGAATTATTTGCATCGTATATGTGGCGCAAGAAGAATCCAGAGACTATTGAATGTTAAGACGCAAAGAATGAGTGATAAAAAATTAACCGAAGGTGAAAGCATCAATGAGCAATTGGTGATGGTTTGGTCACGTGGAAAGAATAAAGTATGGTAAATTAGTGGAAACAGTTTATATTCAGAAGTGTTAGCGTGGAGGAAGATGGGGAGATCAAGAAAGTGCCGGATAGATGGGGTGAATGAGGTATTGGAAAGGAAGGGTACTTATATACAAAATTCGCGCGAGTGCTTGTGACATATAAATGACTGATTGCCTGAGCATTAGTTTAGTCTAAGTGTCTTAAGGAGATGTGAAAATTTTTTGCAACTGGGCTTTGCTGCAATTCAGCAGATAAATTAGATATTTCAGTAACCGTGGTCTTGTTTTCGTTTGGGGCCACTTTGTAAAGGTGAGGAACTTTATGTTGTGTGTATATATATATATATATATATATATATATATATATATATATATATATATATATATATATATATATATATATACACACACACACACACACACACACACACACACACGTGCATACATACATATATGCATACATATACACACATACACTTATATATCTGGGAACGCAGAAATGAAATAAGAAAAGATAATGTACCAAGCGCTTTCGTGTTATTTCAACACATTTTCCAGGTATTGTACCTCTAAAACTTGTTATAATAACGCGAAAGCGCACGGCACCTTTATTTTTTTTTTATCAATTTAAATCCTGTGACCTCTGCTGCACTTTTCGTTTCGTTTAGCTAAGTGACGCGTATACATACACATATATACATACATACTTGCATCCGGGAGACATTGCTGTCAGTATTTAAATGTTAAGAACACTTGAGAGTTACAATATATATTATGTTATAAAGACACGGAAGTTATGTGTTTTTAACCCAATCATTGTTATTCTGCGCAGTGTTCTACATATTTAGATGCTGAGCGTAATGTCTCCAGGATTCTGGATACTCTGCATACAGTAATTAACAAAATCAAAATGGGGCCCGCCAGGTGAACGAAATGAGAGCCGAAAATAGGTACAGAGTAAATAAATACAGAAAATAAATACGGAATGATGAGTGAACCCATCTTGGCTTTTAAACTGTTACCTTTGAAGTAGGACAGTAAAGCCTTTTTCAGACTTTGGGTCGGAAAAAAAAGTGGACGAAAATTTGGTGTCAGACACCTAGTATTATTTGTTAATTTGTGCAGATGGAAATGGACTTCGGATGCTTGTTTTATTGGTTGCCTGAAAATGAGAATTTGCTTGCGGATAATGGAGTTCATGTAAATATCTGAAGTTTGTCAGCTGTCATTGGGCTTATTATAGGTTTTCTTTAAAGGTTTTGACATTTTTTTTAGTTTTGATATTTTTGTTACCTATCGTTTCCGCACACGTTTCAATGTTTTTAAAGTGTATCTTCTTGTATTTATGGGTTCATATTCCCTCTGCAGAGAGCTGAATAATTCAGCGTCCATTGCTTGACTCTTTAATCGAAGGTTTTGTAACTTAAAGATTGTAACTTAAACTTTGCACAAGTAAGAATCGTAGAATTCTCTTCAAAACCAATTTTTGTTTGTTAATTTCTTGAATATGCGTTTATTTTATTTAAAAAAATGACTAAATGAAAGATTTAAATGTGTGCATGCTATCTTGGAAACGTAAAAATACGCTTAAAACCATCTAGACATTTGTGAATGAATCCCCATTGACATTCTGTTGTCATCTACCACAGGATTTTTTTCCTTCCTTAGAAATTTTGGTGTACTTACTTTTTTTTTTTTTTTTTTTTTTTTTTATACAAAAGGTCCGTGAAACTTCGTCTTTAGCTCTTGTATTTGTTGTTTCGATTTTTTTAAAGGTGACATGGGGCTAGAGGGGCGGCCGTGTGAAAATGAGGGTAGTAGTTAGGGTTTGGGGGGGGGGGGTGTTGGTGTTGCGGATGAAAAAGGTGGTGGTTCAGTCTGACCTTCCAAAAGAGCGTCAATTGGCAAGGACGTTGCCAATCGATGCTGTTTTGCATCGTGGCTCTCATGTCTGGGCGAAATCGATCTCCTCTTGCGGGGTTTCCTCATTTGTTTGGTTCATTTTTTTGTTTGTTCTTTATCGTTATTCTCCCATTTATGGGCTGTTGAAGGAGCAATAGCCTTCTCTGGTAATTGGCTATCTTCATTTAATTAAAACTGAATATCTTAATGTAATTGCTATTGAGTATCTTAATGTAATTATAATCGACTATCTTAATGTAATTGCTAAGCAACAGAATGCTAAAAGACTAAGAAAAGGATTATTCAAATGTGAATTCAATATGATGACCATATTTTTTAGCATGGTATATTTTTATCACCGAAATACTGAGAGAGAGAGAGAGAGAGAGAGAGAGAGAGAGAGAGAGAGAGAGAGAGAGAGAGAGAAATTTTCTCATGCGAATCCCTGGTAAGAGTAATTGGTTTTTGTTACTGAACTAAAAGCATAACACCTTTATTCTCATATCAGTTCAAATGGATTTTTTTTCAAAGCTAACTTAGGTACTAAAGTATGTTGATATGCTGATGTGGTAGTACAAGTCCTGGACCGTTTCAGTTGGTGACAGGAAATTGCTTTTGTTTAAAAAATATCCATGAAATTTATGTGATGATGGGAGTAACACACGTGTTGCAAATGTCTGTTAATTTTGTGTAATATATTGTTAAACTCGTGGATCTCTCTCTCTCTCTCTCTCTCTCTCTCTCTCTCTCTCTCTCTCTCTCTCTCTCTCTGTCTATATATACAGTATATATATATATGTGTGTGTATGTGTATATATATGTATGTATGTATGTATGCATGGGCGTAACACACATGCAGTGCATATCTATTGATTTTGTGTAACATACTGGTTTAACGCGTGGATCTCTCTCTCCCCTCTCTCTCTCTCTCTCTACATATATATATATATATATATATATATATATATATATATATATATAAATAAATATATACATATATATATACTATATATACATATATAATATATATATATATATATATATATATATATATATATATATATATATATATATACATATATATATACACACACACACACACACGGGTGGTAACGTCCACTGGAGTCGTTGAATGGGTCCATGTCAAGGGTTCGTCCCAGTGGTACCTGTTCATTTATCACTTATATAAATTCCCCTTCGGTGATAATTTCATCGGAGATACTCGAGGTAGCGTGAATTTGATATTAAACGACATTTGTAGCTTCATGATTGTATATAAATCACGTGTGTGATGAAAATTTCATATATATATATATATATATATATATATATATATATATATATATATATATATATATATATATATATATATATATATATATATATATATATATATATATATATATATATACACACATACACACACACACACCAACATTTAGCTAATGGCTATTGTCTTTAATTTTGTGACGACACTTTCTCTCCGGAGAAAAAAGCTGCCAGTGTCCCGTAATGTGTCTATCTGAAAACGCTCAGCTGTTTCAGAGAAAGGACAGGTGCCGTGCATCAGGATAATGACCTCATAATTTCTCTAACTTTTGAAGTGTTGATCGGATTTCGAACAAACTTTGCCTTTTCACGAGCTGTTGTGAGGTTTTACGACTTGTCTGAAAGTCGTTGGCATCTGAGGTCGTCCTCTGATGAGGATTGAGTCGTCTGACTTCGACGGATCTCCCCCCCACCCCCAGCACGTCTCGGAAATTCGTTTTGCCTTCTCCAGGAAACCGGTTAATTTTCTAGGAATTTGGATCAAGTTAACTTTCGCTTCTGACATTCATTACGGGCTTTTCCAGGAAGCATGGGGGATTTCGTAAAATTGTGCTGTAATTTATTTTAGTTTCGGGTATTGAATGAAAGGTTTTCCTGTCGCTTACAATTTTTAATGAATTTCAATATAATTTTTCTGACTGGACCAATAACGCACTAAGTTATTTTAGTTTCATGTGTTGACTGAAAGCTTTTCCAGTCGCAGTAATGAATTTTAATAACATTTTTTCTGACTGGACCAGTAACGTTCAAGTTATTTAGTTTCAGATATTGACTGAAAGCTTTTCCAGTGGCTTACAATTTTTAATGAATTTTATTAGCATTTTTCTGACTGGACCAGTAACGCCCTAATTATTTTAGTTTCAGATATTGACTGAAAGCATTTCCAGTGGCTTACAATTTTTAATTAATTTTAATAACATTTTTCTAACTGGACCGGTAACGCTCTAAGTTATTTTAGTTTCAGATAATGACTGAAAGCTTTTCCAGTCACAGTAATGAATTTTAATAACATTTTTTCTGACTGGACCAGTAACGTTCAAGTTATTTCAGTTTCAGATATTGACTGAAAGCTTTTCCGGTCACAGTAATGAATTTTAATAAAAATTTTTCTGACTGGACCAGTAACGGTCTAAGTTATTTTAGTTTCAGAAATTGACTGAAGCCTTTTCCACGCACTGAAATTTTATAGAATTTTGGTAAACTTATTGTTATTGGACCAGTAACCTATCGACTTCATTTCCTCCCGGCATAATAGCTTAAGAAGAATAGAACAAAAGGAAATGAGTGAGACATAACCTCAAAAGAATCCGTAGACCCGCCTCTGGAAAGATGCAAAACAAGATAAATCGGTTTAAGGGAAGTCGGATGTTTTCTTTTATCCTTTTCTGGAAGTGGCTGTTGGTCTTCCTAAGTTGGTTTTTTTTTTTTTTTTAAGCGAGTTGTAAAAATGAAGACTCTTCAGCTGTTCAGTTTTCTGTATTTGTTTTTCTGCAACAATGATGTGTGTGTGCGTGTATATATATATATATATATATATATATATATATATATATATATATATATATATATATATATATATATATATATATATATATTTTTTTTTTTTTTTTTAGACATGAACCTTATTGCTGTTTATTCATGAAATTAGCTTGGGATAAATTATTGAAATGTGCTGGTGTAGCTTTGTCTTTCGAAGTATATAAGCAGCCTTTAATCACTAGGATCCTTATATTTTTCCATGGGTGTTAAGAATGGGCTTCTCCCCTGCTTTGTATTTATCATCGGTTTTAAGCAAACATTTTATAAACGTATCGATTCTCTCACCGCGATTTGATGCTTCCTCAGAGTCGGTGGTATTCCTTGAGATGTATAGAAATTGACAATCTGAACCTCAGCTTGTCATCAGTAGCGTTTTGAAAATTTTTTTTGCTCCTCTTCAAGCCTTAACTGTTTTGAGAGAGAGAGAGAGAGAGAGAGAGAGAGAGAGAGAGAGAGAGAGAGAGAGAACGCTAATGATAAGTTGAGAGTTAGTTCCTTTACATCTCAAGGAATAGGCTCTAAGGGCACAGCTGCACTTTTATAATTAACGTAAATGAGTGGATCACCCAAACTTACACTGATTCGTTTAGCCAGAGAGGCAATGCTGGTGGTGGGAAGAACCTTTCTGAAAAGGGAGATGTATTTTATAATGTATTAAAGATGCTTTCGCGACAGCAGTCATTATTTATTTTCTAAAGCATAAAGAAAGAAACAGATGAGGTGTTGGCAGGATGCGCTCCAGTCTTTTTCTCTCTCTCCTAATCTCGGAAATGCTGGAAAACCCCGAGACACCTCTATTGTTGAATAATATCGGTCGGCCCTCTTATACCTTCTGTCTTTTGTTCTCCCTTTCTCCCACGTCCTTTACGTGATTGGTGTGGGTCAGGTCTGTATAAAGAGAGGCGATTGCCGAATGCTCACTTAGTTTGAGGGGGGGGGGCAGTTTGCCTGAAATAGTGATGTTTATGCATGTTATTTTCATTTAATTTTAATTGTAATCGAAAGTTTTACGGGGTTTTATTTTTTGTGTTAATGTTGCTGTAACACCGCCACTAATTATGTTAGTGAGATCTCTGGTAATGTAACAGAAGGGTGATATCATTACACTGTTCATGAAAGTGTCAATAATATGAACATATCTGTTATGGAAAATGTATACCTGTTTTCAGTTTGCGTGCTTTTTCTTTTACTGCAAATTTTTAGTACTAAAATGGCTTGCTTTATTTTCTTACATGGTTTAACCGCCACAAGTGACATTTCTTTACAATGGTAAACATCGATTCACGAAATTCCTGCGTCAGCAGTCAGGTACATGAGTGCCGTCTCCTCTCCTTTGAGAAAACACAACTACAAAAATATGGCCGTTAGCCAGTAGCTCGTAAAAAAAAGAAGAAACCTTCTGTCCCTTTGTTAAGGGGAACAACTCCCCCTAACAAAGGATCAGAAAACCAAGAGCTCCACCAAGCAGAGAGCGCCTTTTTGATCTTGCAGCTCTGCCCGAAGAAGTTTTAGTGTAATGTGCCCTTTTGCCCCTGGCGTCCTTTCAGAAATCATTAAATGACCCTTATGTCCTGCGGGCTCTCGCGTATCAGAAACTTTCGTAGCAATCTTAATTACTTTTTAATTGCTGAGCCTTTTAAGACCCTTCCTCAAGGAATTTCAGGGGAAAAGGCCGTAATAGTCTCGGGAGCGCTTTTAAGTCATTATCCCTTCAAAGGTGCAAAATTGACGATCGACTTGCCCAACCTCCATTGTCCTTCTCATTTCTGTCCTTGTGGAGTGTTAAGATATTCTTGCATCTCGGATTTCAGGGGAAGATTGTCTTCTTGGTTATTAGAATAGTAAGGGTCTTCCATTTTTGAACGATATGCCAATGTGTTTGACGGTGGCATTCCATGATGTAATTACCACTGCGGTTGTACAAGATGGGTTTCACTTATTTTTCATTTATTTAGGTTGCAGTAAAACATGTTATAAACACTTCGGTAACTTATCGCACACATCCCAAACAAGTTGAATATAAGTCAATGACTTATTGGTAGTTCTCACCAGCGCTTCATGCGATTATCCAGCATTTGCCAAAGGTTCGTTTTCCAATTACGGTAATTAACTTGTTTCCAACTTGCATAGGATATGAATGCGACATGTTGCCGACTTCTGTTTGTGATATGTTTGATATTTTCATTCGTCAAACAGGTCATTTTGCATCCGGCATTTTGATCTGTATGGTACACACCAACCTTATCCCCGTTGGGGCAGAGCAATAGGGTAGACTCCAGTGTCAACACCGAATGTAAATAGGAAGGCTGGTTTGGGGATATCCAGCTATTTCTGATATTATTTCAGATATTTTGATAATGTAGATGCCGGTGGGATGGACAAACTAATGCTCTAATTCAGCGGTTCTTAACCTGGGGGTCATGACCCCCTGGGGGATCGTTTGGGGTTTCTCAGGGGGTCACAAAAGGTTCGGGAGACTATAATATATTTGGATTAACCAGTTGGACTTTTACCTGTTTGGTGAGTGCAACTTGTTACCTCCCCAATGAGGTTTTTGTTCGTGGCATTTTCAGTAAACCATGGTCTTCCTATCATTTTGTTTTATCTTACCTTTTCACAAGGTTCACAATTTCAAAATTTATTATAGGAGTTACGGTAATATCCTGAAGAGTCTCGGAGGCTCATAGGATGAAAAAGGTTAAGAACCGCTGCCCTAATCAGACCCAGATCCGGTGAGAAGAAAAATGAAGGAAAAATCAATGGCCCTTTATCTTTAGGGGTATTCGTTTTGGCTTCGGTAATAAGAATTCTCTCATATAAATTCTTATCATTCATTGATCATATAATCAGAATTTTCTGATAAGAGGGAAAAAACATCAAAGACAAGCAACTCGGTGAATAATTATCGTTAGTAAAATATGTTGGAAGAAATGAAAGCAATTTCTGTTTTATTTCCACCAGTGCTCAAAAACTTGATTACTACTACTAGTACTGCTATTACTACTACTACTACTTCTGCGACTACTGCTACTACTACTACGACTAATGATGCGGCTGTTATTAATATTAAAACCTACTCTTGCGTAATACGAGCTATATTAAAATTTATGGTGTTTTATATTAATGAAATGCAAACTTATTTCGTTACTTGCACAGAACTAGATCCCTCCAGCAATACGAAATATAAATAGTGAGACTGGTGCCCCCCTTTTTTTTATCCTTTAATTTTGGCCCTTCCTACCAAATATTTTTTTTTATTGTGCGCCGTAAAACTTTATACCTCAAGACGCCTGTAATGGGAGCCAAGATGAATTTCCCTGGAATTTGAAAAATACCCTTTCTCTCTCTCTCTCTCTCTCTCTCTCTCTCTCTCTCTCTCTCTCTCTCTCTCTCTCTCTCTCTCTCTGATACACACATGTACATGCAGACGTACATACATACAGATTCACCTACATCACCTCTGACTTCTTTTGTTTCATTATACATAGTACGCTACAATGAAATCTCTCTCTCTCTCTCTCTCTCTCTCTCTCATGTACATGCAGACATACATACAGATTTACCCACCTCACCTCTGACTTCCTTTGTTTCTTTATGCACAATACGCTACAGTGAAATCTCTCTCTCTCTCTCTCTCTCTCTCTCTCTCTCTCTCTCTCTCTCAGGAAAAGCCTTGTGGATGGCAAATAAAAAAGGCTGAAAGGGGAAATCTAATTGCCACTGGTGCGTTTCTTCGCCTTAAGTGGGTTTGGGACACCAGCCTAACATCATCTCTCTCTCTCTCTCTCTCTCTCTCTCTCTCTCTCTCTCTCTCTCTCTGAGGTAGAACCACTTAAGCCACTAGGGGAAGTAAATGTCTCCTTTCCAAACTTCTTTATCCTTCCGTAAATGGGACCTCCAGGGCGTTCTTCTCTCATCCTGCGCCCCTTTGCCGTAGGCCTTAGGTTGTATGCAAGGCCTCTGCTGTGATATGTCTCTGTGGATGTTTCATCGCAGGTTGCCTTAGCAGAGACGGGAGCTGAGATGAGGTGAAGACTACTTTTACGAGCGATAATGAGGTTTTAATGCGTGCCTCCAGCTGGTGATTATATTGATCAAATCAATTATAGCCTTTTTTTTCAGTTCTTGTAATTTACAGCTAGAATTTACAGTAAAATATCGATTTACAGGGGTGCCTCCAGCTGATGCTGATGATTATATTGATCAAATCAGTTATAGCCTTTTTTTCCAGTTCATGTAATTTACAACTAAAATTTTCAGTAAAATATTGATGTACAGGTCTGACCTCATGGGAAAATAGATGTAAAAGAAACCGTATAGTCACAGAAGTGTGAATGTGCAGAAAATAAAGATTTTACAGTCAAGAGTTGTCATTACGACTGTCTTGTTATTGTGGAGAAATCATAAAAATGCTTGATATTATGAAAATCGTGAGTTGGTCGAATACTTTCCGACGTGGCATCATTAGCCCCAGCAAAGCCTACCAAACTAACCATATATTTGCTGCATTGTACATTCTGGAGAAGATTAATGTTAAATATGAGCGGTTATAACAATAAATATAATAGCTAATTGGTGATGTTGATAATAATATTAATAATAGTAGTGATGATAACAGTCATGATATAAATATACAAGATGGCGAAACGCTGCTTCGTACCCAAGTAACAGTTTTTCATATTTTTTTCTTTTCACTTTTACAGCACATTGAATCATCATTCTTTTGCTATCGTCATTCCTTTTTATGGAGGTGATTTGTTTCCATGGAAATTTCTGCGGATAAATGACTTACGATGATGGAATGATTGGGATTCTTACTAATAAAATCCCCGTCCCCCAAGCAAGGATTGGTTGAGTAAGTGCAGATTATTATTATTCTGAATTACTCTAATTTTCGAGACGCCAAAGGACTTTTGAGAAATTAGGAGCAGAAAGAGTTAGAGAACAAGTCAGGCTATGCGAGAAGGGACGAAATGGAACAGGGAAAAGGCAAAATGATTTTTAGCACTGCCAACAGTGTTCCACTTCAGGCACGCTGTAGGGTGCATCCCGTATGCGGGAGCAACTTTCCATAATAAGAGGGCTCTGTGAAACAAATCATACCAAACACTTTGTACTTCATGAATTTTTAAATTACAACTATTTTAGTTTAGGGTATTTTACATCATAATATCACAATTTCTGGTACGGAAAGTTAAAGTATCAGTCTAGTATACTATCCTTTTACCCAGAAAGTCGTATTTTAATGGGTTCAACAATATTAACTCATTCTTCGCCCTGTACTTAAGTGTTTTCAGGAAGTCAACATTAATTTAAAAAAAATAAAAATAATCCATTATGATATGATCACTTTTTGGTGACTGAAACCGAAGGGCAAAAGAAGCTTTTATTTATTTTTGTCTTTTCATATTAAGGCACATTTCCCTTCTCAGCATGTCAGTGGCTGCGATAAGGACACTGTTTATTCGGAACCTTTGACATAACTAACGATTTTTTTGAGAGCGTGCGTTTTGTTAGCTCAAGATAATACTGCGAGGTCTTTGTTATATTAAAAACTTCTTGCTAAAAGCCATAATTGCCACCGTTTTCGTATGGATGTCACTGGAGAAATATGCTGTAAATTCTCTGCTCTCTCTGCTCTCTCTCTCTCCTCTCTCTCTCTCTCTCTCTCTCTCTCTCTCTCTCTCCAGGCTTGTAAGGCTTGCATTTCTGCTGAAGTGTTCATTTCTTTGTTTTTCTTTGAGAGAGAGAGAGAGAGAGAGAGAGAGAGAGAGAGAGAGAGAGAGAGAGAGAGAGAGAGAGAGAGAGATTGCTAACTGTAGCCATATTCACTTCTGCCAACAGTGCTCATTTCTTCGTTATTCTGTTAGAGTACCGTTAAGGCTATATGACCTCAACACTTTGGTCTGAAGGAGAATCAAAAGTAGCCTGTTTCCATTAAGGCACATTTGGTTCGTCTTTCGTAATATTTCACACTGTCTCCGTTTCCGTTACACATCTATACTTTTTTATTTTTATTTTTCTTTCTAGTTATTTCATTATGGCCTTGACTGGAAGACAGGTGGGAAACTACGTTCTAGGAACCTTCCATCTCTCTCTCTCTCTCTCCCTCTCTCTCAATGGTGCTCTCAGTTTTTCGCTGTTTTATATTTTTCACTGTTCTCCTCTCTCTCTCTCTCCTCTCTCTCTCTCTCTCCTCTCTCTCTCCTCCTCCTCTGCCGTTTTATATTTTTCACTTTCCTCTTTCTCCTCTCTCCTTTCTCTCTCTCTCTCTCTCTCTCTCTCTCTCTCAGTGGTGCTCTCACTTTCGTGGTTTTTATATTTTTCACTCTCCTCTTCCTCCTCCCCCCTCCTCCCTCCTCCTCTCTCTCTCTCTCTCTCTCTCTCTCTCTCTCTCTCTCTCTCTCAGTGGTACTCTCACTCGCCGTTTTGTTTTATATTTTTCTCTCTCCTCTCTCTCTCTCTCTCTCTCTCTCTCTCTCTCTCTCTCTCTCCCCCGAGTTTTCCCCGTATTCTGGCCGTCGCAGACGGGCGTTTAACCTTCCTCCCCAGCGTCTTCCATCTTCCACCTCCCCTTCCCCTCATCTCTCTCATTCCTTCTCTCCCTCCCCCCGTGAAATGATGATTATTTTCTCTTGACGTCTGTTCCAGCTCATTGAATATTCCGCCGGAATTTTGTGTTCACATATTGCAGGATGTGTCGGCTTTTCTCTTCTCCCGAAAGGCGCTTTATTTTTCATTTGGCTTGTGTGCAGACGCGCTTCTGTCTGTCTATCTGTCTATCTGTATCTATCTGTCAGTCTGTCTATCCAGTTGTCTGTCTGTC
>NC_089755.1:47305120-47322620 GCF_040412425.1 Macrobrachium rosenbergii
CAAACATACCAAATTGCAGCCTCTAAGCTCAGTAGCTTTAATTTATAAAAGTTTAAAGTTAGCCATAATCGTGCTTCATAACGATATAGGATAGGCCACCACCGGGCTGTGGTTAAAGTTTCATGAGCCACGGCTCATACAGCATTACACCAAGAGCACCGAAAGATAGATCTGTTTTCGGTGGCCTCGATGATACGCTGTAGCGGCTGTACAGGAAACTCGATTGCGCCAACGAAACTTCTTCGCATTATTTACTTGTTTTTTTATTTTGCTTGAAATGAAAAACACCGGTAAAAACTTTCCCTTATTCTTCTTGCTAATTATATACGTTTACGATCATCCCCATTTATTCTCGAACAGATTTCGTCTTGTTAGCCGAAAAAAATTGGAATTAACGTTATATAAATGTTTTCCCCGAGTCCTTCCTTAAGTGCCGGGAAGAGTAAAGCTCGGCTTAAAATGCCTGTGCTTTGGCCTCGTGGCAATTTCGGCGAGGTGCGCCATCCACTGGCATCGTTAATGAGGTCATTAATTGTCTCAAGCTTTGCGGAAGGAGACCAGGTTAGCAGCATAACGCTTATGTTGAGGGATACGCACCGGGGCCTGCAGGATGAAATATACGCTGGCAGGAGTAGGATATTCGTATTTTTAAGCGAGGAAGTTTAAAGGATGCCTCTGTTACTACCTGTCATTCACATTTTTTTTTATTTGCTACCTGTCATTTACACATTTTGTTTACTGCTTAGCATTCACCAATTTTATTTACTTCCTGTCATTCACAAATTTTATTTACTACCTGTCGTTCACAAATTTTATTTACTACCCGCCTTTCACAAATTTTATTTACTACCCGCCGTTCACAAATTTTATTTACTACCTATCGTTCACAAATTTTATTTACTACCTGTCATTCACAAATTTTACTTACTACCTGTTATTCACAAATTTTACTTAATACGTGTCATTCACAAATTTTATTTACTACCTGTCGTTCGTAAATTTTATTTACTACCTGTCATTCACAAACTTTACTTACTACGTGTCATTCACAAATTTTATTTACTACATGCCATTCACAAATTTTGTTTACTGCTTGCCATTCACAAATTTTATTTACTATCTGTCATTCACGAATTTTGTTTACGGCATGTCATTTACACACCCATACACACAACACACACACACACATGTGTGTGTATGTATGTATGTAACCAATAAAGGGTATCGTTATTCAGCGGCAATTAACTGACCTTTTACCGGAACATTTTTGGCCAGTACTCCTTTAATGGACAAAGCGTTGACAACCCCAGGGCAATATCCATGTTTAACCCTTTCATATGCGGTAGCTGTCATTTTGCTCGATTTTGCTGTTCTTCTTCAATCCCCTCTCTAACTCTTCCTTTATTGCTGCTATCAAGAATTTGGTCTGAATTCAGTATTAGAGAGAGTTTATCCGAATTTTCGTAATTTGAATGGTTTTATTTATTTATTTTTTTTTTTTACGGTTTACAACTAAAAGTGCGTTTGCATGACATGTAAATTATGGCTGTTAAACTTTGTTTGGCCGTGATGACTCGTAAGTTTGTGTGCTTGAAAAAAGTTATGTTGTCATTGCAACATATTTTATGTAAAGTGCAACATATTTTCTGTACAGTGCCGGGGCTAAGATCCTTCCCGTTGATGTGAAGAAAAAACTACATATATAAGAAATATCGTGTGATTTGTTTTCCTTATTATTATTATTATTATTATTATTATTATTATTATTATTATTATTATTATTAGTGCATAATAACGTAGAGCTTGATAAAGTATGATAATAAGACGCCGGAAAGCAGCGCAGTAAGAGAGAATGTGTCGGCTACAAACAGCATAACGGGAAGGCAATTTTTACCAAGATACACTGGAGCTTTCTCGGTTTAATTGTAAGTTGGCTGTATAATGAGAACAGACCTCGCCCGAAGAATCTTTGGGTCATGCTTAAGCCCTTGTTATCATACGTATAATGTAGGCGGTTGCAGTTTCAAAAATGAGTACGACATTTGTAACTCATTTTTTAAAACATTTTTTTTTGGTAAGGAGGCTGTTTATATGCATGAGGTATAATCATTGTTTTAGTAAAATGTCCGTTTTCCTTACTAAGTCTGTGGAAAATACACTTGCACTCGGGAATACGGAAACTTGGGTGTAAAATCTTTATATTGCATCAGCACGACGTGTGGTTTGAAACAGTGACATACATGAAAAGATGATTTACTTCTGATGCACAGTTGAGTAGCAATGAATAATTATTTTTTAATAATGCAAAAGTTTCTGTTGTGCAGTTATCAGGGGTATATATGTCGAGATGATAGAGGAATTTAAATTTTTGAACATAAAGTTTGCATGACTTAAGGTTTATTGATTTTAACTGAAATTTCGATTATTTATGATTTTTGGTTTTATATTTATTCGGTCTTTTTTCTTACCCACAGACTTTATACCTTCCAAAATTCTACTAGGTGAAAAAATAGTATTTCATTACACACGTAAAGTAGAACCTACCGCTTCTGTTTGGAATGTGTTCTACGCCAGTATTATTATTCTATTATTATTCAGAAGATGAATCCTATTCGTATGGAACAAGCCCACCAAAGGGGCCATTGACTTGAAATTCAAGCTTCCAAAGAATATGGTGTTTATTAGAAAGAAGCAACAGAAGGTAATGGAAAATACAGAAAGCAGAGATCACTTATCAAAAAAAAATAATAAAATAATTAATAAATTAATATGAATAGAAAAATATAAGAAAATGATTAAAATACAGAAAGTCCGGATCTGTTCCATCTCTTTCAAGATTCTTCATTTGAGAAGCGCCGTCATTGGAAACCTTTAACACCCTCTCGGAAGCTCGATAACAAATCAATGCATTCCATAAAATTATCATCCCAACACCAACAAGTGGGGCTTCGTCTTTTGTTATTTCTGTCGAGGTGTCCGATGTCCCACTGCCCCCGCATCAGTTGCCTTTCATTCCTTGTAGTGTAGAACTACTGAACTGTCTACTGCTGATGCCGATATTCGAAAGTTTATAGGCTTTGGTACCACTTCAAAGGGACATTGGTGCTTTAGATTTTCTGATTTATGTTACTGTTTATTGATATATTTTCCACTTTGTACCTCTCTCTCTCTCTCTCTCTCTCTCTCTCTCTCTCTCTCTCTCTCTCTCTCTCTTAACTTGAAGAGGTTGGCTTCAAAAGGCGTTAGCCTTACGGTTCTCAGCAAATATTTTGGGATGAGTTTGCCAGCTCCAGTCTCCTCTCAATAGTAAGTGCGACCCATCGCGGTCGATTAATTGTCAGGTACATAATTCACTGCTTAGGCCAAAAGTGGCACCCAGAGACGGTGGGTGGCCTAAAAAGGTGTTAACCTTCAGTGGACTAACTACCAAGTACCTAATTGACTGCTTAGGTTAGCAGAGCTACGGTGGTATTTGACAATACTTGCCCAAAAGGTGCTATTATTATTATTTGTTTTATGTTTACTATTTTCGTTCTTTAGTTTTATTATTAATAAGCGTGGATTATTATTATTATTACTTATTATTGTCATTAATATTATTTTCGTTCTTTTTCCTTATTATTAATAAGCGTGCCTTATCATTATTATTATTATTATTATTATTATTATTATTATTATTATTATTATTATTATTATTATTATTATTGAGTCAGTGTTATTATTATTATTATTATTATTATTATTATTATTATTATTATTATTATTTTGTTCTTTCTCTTTATTATTAATAAGCGCGCATTGGCGACAAATCAGCTAGACTTTTCCCTATAATTTTTTCGCGTCTTTATCCTAAGCTGCTGATAGGATTGGGCGATGAGGTGTGATTAGGTCGTTAAGAAGATTGATTCATGAAAGGATTCGCTGATGGTAAAGTTTCCGCCGACGCTTTTTATCATGACGAGTTCTCGTTTTTTCCCAACGAATTATTTCATTATCGGTGGCTAAGCCCCTCTTTTCTCTTTTTAAAGCCCTTTAAAAAAATTTTTTTTAAAGGGGTAGGGATACTTTTCGACTCCGAAAATTGACAATTTTTTCTCTTTTTCGGGTAAAGGAAGTTTGCATGATTTTAGCCCTTGCGATCAAACTGTTTATTTTATGTAACTCCTTGAATTGCATGTTTATTTTTTGATAATTAGAATTTGATTGATTTTGAAGTTTGAGGGTTTATCATTTGTGCACGTTTCACTTCTTCTTCTTCTTCTTCTTCTTCTTGATTGATTTTGGCGTTTGAAGGTCTACCATATGTGCACGTTTCACTTCTTCTTCTTCTTCTTCTTGATTGATTTTGGCGTTTGAGGGTTTATCATATGTGCACGTTTCACTTCTTCTTCTTGATTGATTTTGACGTTTGAAGGTTTATCATTTATGCACTTTTCATTTCTTCTTCTTCTTCTTCTTCTTCTTCTTCTTCTTCTTCTTGATTGATTTTGGCGTTTGAAGGTTTATCATATGTGCACGTTTCACTTCTTCTTCTTCTTCTTCTTCTTCTTATTATTATTATTATTATTATTATTATTATTATTATTATTATTATTATTATTATTATTATTATTATTATTATTATTATTATTATTATTATTATTATTATTATTGATATCAGTGCTGCTGTTACTATTAATTGTATAATTATTTTTACTATTTTCGTTCTTTCTCCATTATCACCTAAGATGCATGAATGATTATAGTCTTGTAAATGTTTGTAAATTTAACTTCTTGAATCGTAAGTTGTTTCGATGTAAGGAATCAGGAATGTTTCCGTCTCTTGATGTTTCCAGTTCTTCAAATGTGCATTGGTTTGGTTGCAGGTGATTTATATTAAGACAGGATAGTTGTTATTTATATAGCCTATCAGTGACGTTAAGCTTTCATGCTACCTGTGATGCCAGGTTACAACACCATCAGTCAATCAGTCTACCTGTTTCGTTCCTTATAAGTTCCATCCTTGAAGCCAACCTAGGATATCTTGAGTGATCATGATTTTGTAATCTTGTTAATATTTTGGTATTTATATATCACTGGATTGTAATATTATCATAATTTTTAAATTTTTAGATTTTTTATGCATATATGTGTATATTTCTGTGTTAGTTTTCTGTAAAAGAAAACTGTTGAGACGGCCATTTGTCTGCCTGTCTGCACCTTTTCTTTCCGCCCTCAGATGTTAAAAACTACTGAGGCTAGAGGGCTGCAAATTGGTATGTAGATCATCCATCTACCAATCATCAAACATACCAAATTGCAGCCCTCTAGCCTCAGTAGTTTTGATTTTATTTAAGGGTAACGTTAGCCATATTCGTGCGTCTGGCACCGCTATAGGTGCCAACAGCACAGGCCACCACCGGACCGTGGCTGAAAGTTTCATACAGTATTATACGCTGTACAGAAAACTCGATTGCGCCGGAGAAACTTCGGCGCACTTTTTACTTTTTTCTTTTGTACTAACGTGCGGGTATTCTTTATGTTATTCTAATTTGCTTATTGTTGGTCACGTTCGAATATGATTCTGTGATGATATTCAGAATACACACACACACACATACACACACGCGCGCGCGCGCGCTGACACACGCACTTTCAGACTGAAACACGGGAAACAAACGAACCAGAGACTCGTCTCAAGTATCAGGGAAAGACATTCTGAATAGCGACCCAAGTTTTTTTTTTCCTATTTACCAGCCAAGTAATTAAAAACTTTACGTCTAATTCCATTCATTGATCGCTACGTCACTCAAGATTAGGGAAAGACTTTCTCCTAACTTTCGAATGAATTTGCAACTGTGGATACCCCGAAACTGGGAGGGTGAGGGGAAAAAGGTGTTTGAGAGTGTTACGATTTTTGCCTTTGGACTGTCGGAAATCTTGCGCTAGTTTTTGTTTCCTTTATTCTTTTTAAAGCATAGGCTGTTTTTCCTTTAGGTAATAACAGTGCGGTTATTAACTGTATATTGTACTTTAACATGAAGTGGCTAGGCTTTGAGGTGTCACATGTCAGTGTCATCTGGCGTTCGTTGTAGATCACTGGACTTTCAGTAAGGATTTTCAGTGATTTTTTAAAATTGCACTTAAGAGAAATACGACATTCAGTATCGCTGGTTCTTTAATAAGCTGTGAAGTATCAGTGGATTTGATTAGATTAAAAATGGCGACTTCCTTGAATTGTCAGAGAGTCAACATCAGCTTTCAAACAAATCCTAAAGTTGAAACTCAAATAGAACTGTGTGTATGTGTGTACAGTATATATATATATATATATATATATATATATATATATATATATATATATATATATATATATATATATATATATATATATATATTTGTGTGTGTGTGTGTGTGTTACGTAAGTATGTAAGTATTGTGGATTATGCTCATTTATCTTTGTTTCCTTCAGTTTTACTTTATTACTTAATTCAAAATTTTTTTTTATTTATATATGTCTCATTCTCTCTACCCGTTATTTTCGTTGTTATCCTTTCTGGCGTTTTTAAACTTTCCTCCCCCATTTTTCCTTCGTTTAGTTGAATTTGTAAAGTCAACTGCTTTTTGTGTGTATTTTCTTGGGGGCCATTTAGTATTGGTCAGCGCCATAATTCAGATTAGTTGTTGTTAATTGAAAGTAATTCTCTATTTTCCTTCATCTGAGTTTAACATCTTTCGAGCCGTACTAAATTTAAGAGAGGCATAAAAGTTTACTCTTACCTATGTTACGTTCTGTTAAGAGATTTTTATACATATTTTACACGTACACCTTCATGTCAGACATTTCTCAACCCAGTTGTTCTTACCTCCTCCTTGCGCTCAGCATTCTGTAATGTATTCACGGCTTAGGACGTTGGTCGAGAGGGGATAATAGAAATAGAATTAAATAAAAATTAAGAAAAGCAAGCAGAATCATCTGTAACAGGAAGAAAATGTGCGTGAAAAAAGCAGGAATTTTTCGAACGCCCGGAATTACGATGTATGCTCAGAGATATCACTAACTTGGAGATTCTTTGCCGAGGTATTCTTGTCCCAATAGACACTTCTTTCATTACACATCTCTGGGAAAAAGACGAAGTTTTGATTTCCTCCGCCCGCTCACGCCCTCGTACAAAGGGGACAAAGGCGGAGAGAGAGAGAGAGAGAGAGAGAGAGAGAGAGAGAGAGAGAGAGAGAGAGAGAGAGAGAGAGCGCAGGACACCAGAAACTTGTAAACTAAGATTCGAAGAATTGACTGAAAAGGCGTTTTGATCATTCTAATACACACAGGCACTCCTAGATTCATTGATAACTTGGTCATATATAATTATAGGCCTTTTTATATACGAAAGCTGCTATGGCGAATAAAAAGACTGTAAGATTGTTAAAGAAAGCGTTTATATTATATTGCTTAAGAGTGGTAGAAGATACCTATTATATAAGATTTCTAACCGTTGAATTAAAATGTATTCTCTATTATGCTGTTGGACGAAAAGACTTCTGAAAACGCAGAATCTTCGCTTAAGCTGACGCTGCCTAATATGGCATATCAAAATGGTGATGTTATTTTCACCCTGATACTTTGTTTTTTAGGTAACAGAAGGATAACCTAAAAGCCTCCGCCTCCCCCTCTTCCCCTCTACTCCCTCGACAAAAGAAATCAAATCAACGGTTTTTACATACAAATCGAAGGAATAAATTATACTCAAATAACTATGTTCGGATTGCAGGTACGACAGATTAAATGATCCGTTGATGATTTTCTGGCAGACTGCTTATTAAAAAGTTTATATATATACGTACAATAATATATATATATATACATATATATATATATATATATATATATATATATATATATGTATGTATGTATGTATGTATGTATGTATGTATGTATGTATGTATGTATGTATGTATGTGTATGTATATGCAGTAGATATATAAATGTGTGTGTTTTTATATATAAGTATGTATGTATATGTTTTTATGCATGTATATATATACGCTCACATATACATATATAGGCATATGTTTGTGTGTATATGTGTGTATGTATGTATGTATGTTTATATCTCTTTTTCTCTTTAACAAATTACCGATAGAAAGGGTAATTAGAGAAGGGGATAGGGAGAAGATGAAAGGCTTGAATAGTGAGGTAAATTCTAAACACAGACCACCCCAGTCGTCACTTCCGGCCTTCACTAAGTAGCTGGGCTGGAGCGCCGGGAAACCTACATAATGACATTTATTTAAGTGGTTGTGAATTAATCGCATTAATTTTTCTTTGAGCGCTACGGTCGGGAGGGAGCTCTCTCTGTGTGTGTATTTATGATTAACATATAAATTGGACGGTCAATACCCGAGCCTTCTACTCTCTGAACCCCCCCTTTTTTTTGTTGCGTGGGTGAGGTGGAAGTGGGTTAGGGGGGTGCAAATATACCTCTTTTCGTCTCTATTCTGAAACATCAGTGAAGTGAAGTTAATGAAGGGACTCTCTCTCTCTCTCTCTCTCTCTCTCTCTCTCTCTCTCTCTCTCTCTCTCTCTCTCTCTCTCTCTCTCTGTGATATCTAACCGGTGGCACGGTTGGTGTACATCGGGAATGCAGATATCAGAATTTTTGAGCATGGAATTTTTTTATCGGTTAATTTTATATGTAAATTTCCTGCTGTATCCTGTTGGTTTTGCGGCCGATATAAAAAAATATATTGATCGTCAAATCAGAATTGGATGCAGCAGTTTTGGCGAAATGAATAAAATTAAAGAGAGTAAGCAGTCAGGGCATTCTTACCTCGAAAGCATTAGATCCCGAATCCACCTCAAAAAATAGTTTATGTAACCTTTCTTGGCCCATAAACCCCCTCCATAAAATTCCAGGTTATTGAAGTATGTGGAAAACAAACAAACAAACAAGCAGGATTGCATATAAAACCTCCGTCGAACTTCACAGGTGGAGGTAAAGTGCCAATCCCATCGGATGCTGCGCTGACACCTGTGGCAAAAGGTTGGCACTTGTTTCTCTCTCTCTCTCTCTCTCTCTCTCTCTCTCTCTCTCTCTCTCTCTCTCTCTCTCTCTCTCTGTCTATTTTTTTTTAATTGTACAGGTATTTGTTTTTAGAGTATTTGTTGTTAGAGTCTTTCAGTGTGAAGTGTCTGCTGGTTCTGTTCTATTCAGGTTAACTTATTGTTCATTGTCGAGCTTTATTAAGCCTTGCGTTGCCTAAGTTTCGAAGCAAAGCCACAACATTGTGCTTCATGTAAGGTAATCTGATAATTAAGACGTTTTGTCATTCGAAGATTTTCTCTCATGAAGGAGAATCTCTCTCTCTCTCTCTCTCTCTCTCTCTCTCTCTCTCTCTCTCTCTCTCTCTCTCTCTCTCAAAAAAAAATATTGCTCCTAAAATAATCACAAGAGACCCATGTATGTAATTAACTGCCTAGAAACTTATATTAAATCTATGTAATTTCTTCTTTTCGTCTTCATCGTTAGGGATTATTGTCATGTTTTGTTGATTAAAAAAAACCAGTGATAACTTCGCAGCAACATTTTTCTTCTGCAAGCATTGCTCCTTGACCGAAGAATTTAAAGAAAAAAGTAAATGTACTCACTGTGTAGTCACAACTGACTTCTTCCCCCTGGTTTTTGGAGGAAATCGTTACCAGTCCGGATATTGTCATCATAAAGGCGAGTGTCAAGTGTAAGGAAGCCATCCCCACTCCGGATATTATTTCTAGAAGTAGAGGCATTGTACCGTGCCGTAGAGAGAGAGAGAGAGAGAGAGAGAGAGAGAGAGAGAGAGAGAGAGAGAGAGAGAGAGAGAGAGAGAGAGAGAGAGAGAGAGGGTGTGGGGTGGGGTGGTGTATAATTTGAAAAGGTATTCTAACAGAATCGTTTCGGGATTTGTTGGTAATCTTGAGTTTTCCATAAGGGGTAATGAATCACTCTTTTCCAAATTTTATGAATGATTGATCATAATACATATATACATATATATATATATATATATATATATATATATATATATATATATATATATATATATATATATATATATATATATAGGTAATAAACTCAGTTATTCAAAACCGCGTAGTGGTAGAGTAGAAGTGCACTGAAATATAGAATTCCAGTTACTTGATGCATGGTAGGCATGCACAGAATAATGGCAGTCGATTTTATTATCCAAAAATGTGCAGTGTAGTTTAAAAAAAAAGCATTTGTATGATTGTGCCTGTGAGAGAGAGAGAGAGAGAGAGAGAGAGAGAGAGAGAGAGAGAGAGAGAGAGCTCCGCGGTGTCCATAGTGATATTTATGTATAGTACTTCATGCTTAAGGTGTGTAACCAAGCTTTGTAGGGAGAGATGTTGACATTTTAATTCTCTTGAGTGCGCAGGCACACGCGCACTCTGTTTTTTTTTTTTATATAAATACTTGAATGTTAATATGCCGTAGTATTTTTGGGATGCCCGAAGGAAATATAATTCTGACATGAAGTTCAAATGTGCGCTTAGAAGAACATGTCTTCCTTCATTCAAGGTTTTCAGTTATTGGAAATAGTGATTCATGAACGCACACATAAAGGACAGTTGGAAAACATCATGGTTTTCAAGATCACGTTATTTTAACAATGCGTATATCATTGTTGAATGTCAGGAATTTAATCATCATAGCTGCAACATCAAAAGGACATCTTTGCCTCATCATATATTCTCATAAGTCCCTACAGTAATTTGATTTTCGACAGTCATTCTCGACACTGGGTTCAACCGGACTTTTAGGCTTACGGAAAACACTGCAGTGTACGTGTCTAAAGATGAAGATCGTTTTGAAATTAGGATTTACATGTAGAAAGCACGAAGCATTGCTTTACTTAAGCCTAACCTGCCGGTTCGAACCGGTTTTTCGAAATGACTGAGATGTACGTGAGGTTTTTTTGAAATTCGAAAAATGTGTTTTTAGATAATTTTTGACCTTTGGAAGAAATTGAAGTGGGAAGAGTAACGAACGGAATTGAGACCGAGGAAACTCTGTTTGTGTCAAGTCTTTAAAAAAATGGAGGGTAGTGTTTTGAAAATATGTAATTTAAGAAGTTTGAGGAAACGAATTTAAAGATGCAATTGGGACATGTATCAAAAGTTAAACATAATCTTTCTGAATGCTTTGAGAAAACAGAAGGATCAGGCAGGTATCCGAGGACGTAGAAGGAAAGGTTCTTTGTAGCAGTGAGACAGGTAAACTTGTCAATTTTTGGATAAGTTTTGCCCAAAAATTGACAAGTTTACCTGTCTCACTGCTACAAAGAACCTTTCCGTCTCCGTTTTCGGATACCTACCTGATCTTTCTGTTTTCTCAAAGCATTCAGAAAGATTATGTTTAACTTTTGATGCATGTCCCAACTGCATCTTTAAATTCTTTTCCGCAAACTTCTTAAATTTCATATTTTCAAAACACTTCCGTCCATTTTTTAAAGACTTGACACAAACAGAGTTTTCTCGGTCTCAATTCCGTTCGTTACTCTTCCCATTTCAAAGTTGTAGAAGTGATTGAAACTGATATAGGCCACAGTAGAGTACTAGAAATGATGCAGAAGAGGGGAACTGAAACTATTTATTGCAAGATAAGAGTCCAAAGGTATACATTGCAAAGTTCTAGGGCAACTGCGCATGGAATGCAGCAACAAACAATGCCTAACCACTTTAGCAAAGATGAATGGAAGGGAAGCCTTAGTAAGGTGATGCAAGAGATTTCTCTTCTCCTCCCTCACTTTGTTTGCTCAAACTGAGGAGCATTTTCGTAAAGCTGAAATAAAATAAAGTTGAAAAGGTCAAGGATTCGCGAGGCTGAGTTGCTGCAAGACTTTTTTTTTTTTTTTTTTTTTACTGAAAATCAGATGTGGATCCCTATCATTGACTTTACTAGGAATATGAGAAGCTTATCAATGACGCTGGAGATTTTGTATGTTACTTAAAGAGCTCGCAGACCGCAGTCTCTGCCACGCATCTCGACACTCTTCTGTCTTTCATCGTCGCGGCCTCGCGAATCCTTGACTTTTTCATCTTTATTTTAAGGCGAGAAGTCTCGCACTAATTCTCTTCCACCTTCCGGCCATCGTCATTAAGCTTTCAGCTTTACGAAGATGCTCTCAGTTTGAGCAAACAAAGTGAGGGAGGAGAATAGAAGCTCTTGCGCCACCTTGCTAAGGCTTCCCTACCATTCATCTTTGCTAAAGTAGTTAGGTATTGTTTGTTGTCTCCGGCCCACACGAACTCAACCTCTGGTCGCTACCTCAACCACCCCCCCGTCCCACCCACACCCACACCCACACCCACCATCATGCATTCACTTGCTGGGATAAAACTTCATGTTGGACGGCAATACGACTTAATTGAAAATGAATGATATAGGCTACTCTCTCTCTCTCTCTCTCTCTCTCTCTCTCTCTCTCTCTCTCTCTCGTTGTCTTTTATGTGAATTTGCTTAATCCCATTCTGCGCTAAATATCTCTTTGATATTTGATGGGGTTTAGCCGTCGTTCTGTGTCGAATCAGCAGCAACGTACTTTAATCTCTCTGCTTGGTTTGTATTAGGTAGAATAGAAACAGTTGCCTGGATGAGTGAGCAGGAATGATGGAAAACACGAGCGCTCAGTAGACAGCCTACCTTCACCAAGTCCTGTCTGGTCTGTAGTCCGGTTAAGGTGTTTCTATAACACCGTCTTGTTTGTGTGTGTGTGTGTGTGTGTGTGTGTGTGTGTGTGTGTGTGTGTTGTAGCAGGATATCTCAATAACGGTTTCACAGAATCTGCTGAAACACGCTAGAGATAGTTCTTAGATGACCTCGATGTTTTTACAATCGGGGGGAAATGGATTTGCATATGAAATTGTTTCCATGACAACAAATGCTCTCCCTTTCACCAACAATCTTCTTGGGAAACTTCATGATGACGATAATGAATTACGTCACAAAGGGACGTCACCCTGAGATTTCACAGAAACCTTTTTTGGTTTTTAATCCCATTATATTACTGATTTTGTTATTCACCGTTGTCGACGTATGGGACGCGTTACTCTCGTTATCCAGCTATGTGTTGTAAATAATCTACACAGGCTGTACTTTACTGATTGAATTTCTTTTATGTCCGGAATCTTTAACGTGAAATCACATTTTTTTGTTCGATACCGATATTTTGATATATATATATATATATATATATATATATATATATATATATATATATATATATATATATATATATATATATATGAATGGTTAGTTAGTTACCATTGCTTAATAAAAATGCCTTACCCTCGTAAGTGTACTCATTCTGGGTGTCGTTTTACAGGTTACTCAAAATAATTCATGTACGTAGGTGGATAGAGAGGTTGATAAATAGATAGATAGATAGATCGCAGTGCGTGGATAGTCTATGCGTGACGGAGAGAACAGTACAAATTTAAAGTTGTTGATCACCGTGGCCTTACTGTTGTCCCTCCGTATTCATGGCAACGCTATTTGTCCATTTTCCTTGGTAACGGATAAAGGCTCTCTCTCTCTCTCTCTCTCTCTCTCTCTCTCTCTCTCTCTCTCTCTCTCTCTCTCTCACCACGGACGGTACATCGTAGGCAACTGCAGGAGAGTTTTTGAGACGAAAATGGAGAAAGTATTTCTATTAATTACTTGTTGCTTTTATTACTTTTGATTTTATTATTTCCACATATGTTAGCAGTTTTACCCTATACGCTGAGGTATGTTTATTAAAATCTTTGCTAGTTTGCGATTTAGTTTCTGTCCGTTTATTAATTCGATTTTCCTCTTTTTTTTTCTCCCTCTTATTCACACTTGGGCAGTTTTTTTAATACATAATCTTGGTAGTCGGGTACATGTACTTGAGAATGTATATAGGCTTAGTATTAAAAGATGTTCTGAGCACCCAGTTGGTAAGTATTTTGTCAAGACCAAAACCTTCTGCCGTAAAATTGCAAGTAAATGAGATATGTCAGGCAGAAACCTGTCACTAATCACTAGTGCTTTGAAGCGTACGAAACGCAAGCAAGGGGATATGTCATTACCATTTTAAGAATAGGTCGGTTGCTTCACATGCTTTTAAGTTTAAGTTAAAGGTTTGCAGAGGTGGACCCAGCACAAGAAAAAAGGGTGAATGTCAGAGAAATGAAACGAGGTCAGTTGTCTCAACTCTCAAATACTTAGAAATGTTACGCAAAGATTAGTGGGTATACATGGCAGAAAGTAGGGAATACATCATTAGCAGGGAAAGAGGGCGAGGTTTGCTATTTCAGGTACTTTGAAATCCTGTAACGTTGCGATGCCTTTGAGCGAAATTAATTCGTTCTCTCTCTCTCTCTCTCTCTCTCTCTCTCTCTCTCTCTCTCTCTCTCTCTCTCTCTCTCTCTCTCTCTCTCTCTCTGTTCGGAAGTAAATTTGGAGTCCAAACGTATTTAACTCCCAGTCTGAAAGGGAATTACAGACCTTCGTTTAAATTAGTCGGGGTATGTTTTTCCCTTTCTCTCTCTCTCTCTCTCTCTCTCTCTCTCTCGTTTTCTCCTCATTCTTGTTTGTGATGGGTTTCTGTCTGTTCAGGCGTTAATGAAGCCCTGGTACGGATTTCAGTAGCAGACATGCCACTGCGCTGAGAGAGAGAGAGAGAGAGAGAGAGAGAGAGAGAGAGAGAGAGAGAGAGAGAGAGAAAGAGAGAGACTTAACACATAACCTATCGGCTTTAATAAATGGATTATTTCAGTACCATCACGACGTAATTTTTTAACAATTTTTAGTAGGCCAATCGACATTATATATATATGTATATAAATATATATATATATATATATATATATATATATATATATATATATATATATATATATATTATTGTGTATGTGCATATATACAGTATATTATATATATACATACATACATATGTATATATATATATGTATATATATATATATATATATATATATATATATATATATATATATATATATTTATATACATATATATATATGTATATATAATAAAACTTTCTCATGGGTGGAAAGGATCAACAGTACTTACGGAAAACGTGGTTCCTCTATTAAATTTTAAGGCCAGACTATTGATATTGCTGGAGGGACCGTGTACGTACGCTAATCCACCCGGCTCCCGGGTTGAGGTGAACCCGTACTCCATTCAGAATCATTTCTCTTGTTCGTTCAAAATATCATTATATCGAGAGTGAAGAGATCAGTGGGAAAATTTATAATGATCGCGATTTGAAAACTTATTTTCGAGTCAGGAGACCTGGTAAATTTCGTTTTAAGAGAATGGAAGTTATTATCCACTGGTCATTGTTTTTGTTCCCTCGGTTTAAAGCAGATCGGTGATACTAATTATGAATGCTTTGGGCTTGTTATTCTGGTATAATACTCTCTCTCTCTCTCTCTCTCTCTCTCTCTCTCTCTCTCTCTCTCTCTCTCTCTCACACACCACGCACAATACCGCTCTTCAATCATTTATTTAGTACTATGTATATGTATGTATATATATATATATATATATATATATATATATATATATATATATATATATATATATATATATATAGGCCTAGAGAGAGAGAGAGAGAGAGAGAGAGAGAGAGAGAGAGAGAGAGAGAGAGAGAGAGTAAATTTTACCAGAATAATAAGCGAAAAAAGTATTCATAGCTAGTACTATTTATACAGTGACACTTCCTTATTATTATTATTATTATTATTATTATTATTATTATTATTATTATTATTATTATTATTATTATTATTATTTCCCAAAAATCGTGAGTACTGTACAGCTACTGCCTGTAACATAAAACAACGGTCAGGTAAAATTATGCGGCATGGAGCTTCACAGAGAGCCTGCTAAGCCCTCACCCTCAACCATGCGGCTGTCGAGCAAGATCTCGAAAGCTTTCCACTGTATAATTTTTAACTGATCGCTGTATTATATTTCAAGTACGCGACTGCGGGCTTTACTTCTCTATAAATATAGCTGTTGCTTGTAGTTTAGTCCCAAATCTCATATTTTAAAGTGAAATATAGCACTATTAAGATAGATGAATTAAATCGTAGGTGAATTATGTAGTACGATATTTTAAATAAGATTTTCGATTAATCTGGTCCGCTGGTATAGTGGCTAGTGTCGTGGTATGCCACTGAGATGTTGCGGGTTCGCGTCTTCCCCAGGACGATGAAAAATTCCTGGCTCTGTATCATGATCAGTTACTGCTGCAGTGTGGGGTCTGCGGTGGGAGGTTGAAACCAAAATTCTTCGGAAGCTTGAATTTCAAGTCAGTGGCCCCTTTGGTGTGCTTGTTTCATGTGAATAGGTTTCATCTACTGAAATAATAATAATAATAATAATAATAATAATAATAATAATAATAATAATAATAATAATAACAACTTTTTTCTTTTTATTACTTTGAATTATTATTGTTACTTTTTTACTTTGAATTTTCATAAATTAACGCCATAAATAGCTAAAGTCAAAAAGAACCGAAGACGAAGGAATGAAAGTGATGAGATTTGATAACAACAAGAACCCCGACGACTGATGATGGTAATAAAAATGATTCCCGGTTTCCGTTTTCCTTGGCGCCTGTAATTTTGCCTTGCTGAGGAAGTGGTCGTGTCACTTCTCCTGAGATTAGACCTTAATCTTTTTTTAAATCCCACTACTACATTTTCTTTTAATTTTTGGTTAATACAGAGCAACCATAGAAAACGATATTACTCATTACATTTTGTTTAATCAGATGTTAGTTTCTTTTTAATTTTTTATTCATTGCACATTTTCATGGAAAAAATATATTTTGAAATTTTAGCTATATGGTAGGTTTGTGCCCTCTGCCATAAAGGTAGCACCACATGAAGTAAATCAAGTTGAATATTTTTTTATCAGTAGCATTTATAGCAGTCGTTGTCGTAAATTAGGACTCCATTGAAATAACTACTAGATTTGATATCAAATATACCGGAAGCATGTTTCACTTTTATTCACAGTTTAACAGCTGACAGACCTATTAGCATAAGGTTGCGTATCCCTTGAGACGAACGTTTGCTAATAATTTCTTTTCTGAATTATTCAAGTTGAAATGCGTCCAGACTTTCAAATAAAAGATATGCGACTCTTTCCAAATATATTTTTATCCTTCCAGATCATTATGATTTCATGCAAATTGGGTACATACTGGGGAATGGGCCAGAGGGCCCACCGGAGATAGAAAACTAATAGGAAATCCTTTTTCCTGAAAACTTCTTTTTATTCCTTCACATCGTCACGATTTTATGCAAATGGGGTACTTGTTAAGATACACTAGAGGGCGAACGATTCCCAGAATGCCTCTTTTCATTCTTCCAGATGACAGTGATGATGTACAGATTTGGAATTCGATGAATTCTTGGTCTTGCAAAACGTCGGATCCGAGATCAGAAAATAGTACGAAATGC
>NC_089755.1:47327620-47340120 GCF_040412425.1 Macrobrachium rosenbergii
AGGTAATGGTGTTTATTTCTGTGTGTGGTTCGTCGTAGTTTGTGCATTTTTTTTAATAAGATACTTTACAAAAGAGAAAAATGAATGACAACGCTTCCAAGTCGAAACGAGCTGAGTAACCGCATTTTACTCGTACCCTAATGCGGGTACAAAGACAAGTATCCTTCAGAATAAAAGAGATAAAAAGGACTCCATTGAAAAACAGTGCAAGGGACACATATCCCAATACCGAGTGATTTATAAAAAGTAAAATAATTAATAATGAGGAGGGAGCTCGAAGAAAAACCAGGAAATTTCCTCCAGATTTCGATATTTCGACCAATCTTTAGAGTCTCCCCCCACAAAAAAAAAAAAAAAAAAAAAAAAATCGAAAATTCTTCGCGAACTGTTTCGTGACTTTTTCTACGTTAGATTGGTGGAGGCATTTTGACTCTTATGAGCTCTTGCATTAAGGTTTTGTGTTTTTATTTTCGCTTCTGTATTCCAGAGTTTGTTTCTTAATCGTCACGATTATCGGAAATTGATTTTTCCTCTTTTATTGCTTTTCGATGAGTGTGACTACGTGAGGCCTGAAATAAGAAATATGACTTATAGGTTTTTTGGGCAGTTGAAAATACTTTAATTACCAGTTTCCATTTTCAGTATATATATATATATATATATATATATATATATCACCAATACGGAGGATAGTATGAGATAATGTCAGCTGGGCTTTTGTGGAGTACTAGGAGACTTGGATGACCCAACGCACTTGCATGAGAACAGAGACGGATGGCTGGAGATGAGTGGAGATTGTGGAAGTGAAAGCAACGGAAGGTTGAAGTGGTTGAATTCCACTGAGGCCCTTAACGTTGCTTGGTGTTGGAGGTGATGTTTACATACGTAAGTACATACATTAATTTATATATATAGATATATATATATCTATATATTTATATAAATGTATATATGCATATATATCTGTCTATATATATTTGTGTATGTATGTATGTGTATGTATGTATGCATGTGGAACTTCTATCACGAGAATAACAGTGCAGTTTAAAATATGAACAGTGTATGTGGCCTCGAGGTAACTGAAAGGTCTTTCCCTTTTTATCTAAGTTCCTCGTGGCCATTTTGTCTATCTATCTATCTATCTATCTATCTATCTATCTATCTATACGAACTGGGTTTGCGTTCTCTCACTTGCTTGGTGTCAGTGTTTTTTGCATACACCATGTATGTGAATGGGGCTTCACGGTACCTTGAGGTCTTCCCGCATGAAAAGTTTGGTATTGACAGCTGTCAATATCTTTTGCCCAAAAGAAAAAAAACTATTTATATATTAAGGATGCGTTAGACGGATCGATACTGAAATCAGTATTATATTCCCTCAGTTGATACCGATACTCTCTTCATGAAATGCCTGGGTTTGGTGTGATGAAGTTAGTGTATGCAGTTATTATTACTGATGTTATTATAACTATTGGGAGGGAAAGTTTTTATTGTCTTTATAAACGAGAGAGAGAGAGAGAGAGAGAGAGAGAGAGAGAGAGAGAGAATGGGTGTGTTCCTGCAGGATCAAAACTAAATATATATATTTATGATGCTGCTTGTGAATGGTGGAACCCCTTATTAGCATAATTAGATGAAATTCATACATTCAAATCAAAACTAGAAATTGTTGGGATTTGCATTGCAGGGGGCGGGAGATTTAATACATATACGGTTTCATTAGTTTCCCATGTAATTTTAAGTTTTGTTTAAATATATTTTTCATATATTTTGAAGATTACTCATTTACTACCTGATTTTCGGCTCATTTCCCAGACCCCTACTACTAATGAAGTGCCTGTTTTGGAAAATATTAATACTCCCCATTCAGAATCGTATTGTTATTGCACGTAATCTTATCTTTATTCTCCTTGTTCTTGAAGCATTTCGATGATAACTCACCGAAATCCCGATGAATATGACCTTGATGAAGGGACAGACATTTCAAAGCGTCTCATTTTTTAATCCTTGAAGAAGAAGAAGAAGAAGAAGAAGAAGAAGAAGAAGAAGAAGAAGAAGAAGAAGAAGAAGGAAAAAAAAAAAAAAAAAAAGATAATTCAGTTGATAGTTCCGTCCATCAAAAATATTCGCTGAATGGATTTCTTTCAAATTTTCCTATTCACCTTGGGTCATATTTACGTCTGCCCCGTAGTTTGATTGTGTTTTTATATTTTTACAAAACAGAACGGTATCTAAAACAGTTCTGGGGTAATTTTGCCGTTGCTTAAATACCCGCCAGAACATACACTCAGAGATGTTTGAATTACGTCAGCAGTACTAAAATGTTTTCTTGTTTTGTTAATGTTATTAATAATAATTATTATTATGATGAGGAAGATGATGATGATGTTTATCATCATTTCTGATGTTCTTTTTGTTGTTTTTTTTTCTGTGAGTGTTGGCTCTGGCATCTCTCTCTCTCTCTCTCTCTCTCTCTCTCTCTCTCTCTCTCTCTCTCGTAGTATTCTTCCCAGGAGTTGTTACAATCTGTCTCTCGTCTGTCACAAGTCCTCCCCTAACCCCCAAACCCCTCCGGGACCCCCTTCCCACTCTCCCCCTCTTCAGCTGTGCTGACCCACCCACATCAAAATTAATTAAGCGTAAAAAGAAAAATTTTTCACGCGGGTCAACAAAAAGATTTCCTCTTTTACTATCGGGTTCTTTTTTCTCCTTTTTATTTGTTTCCTGATTGCCTGCAGAGAAGGAATTGTTTTTTTTTATCTTTTACTCGAAAGGGGCTTTGGAAAATAAGAAGAAATTGGATTTTAAATGGAGACCTTGTCACTGAACAATTCATTTGAAATAACATGACGAAATTAAGCTTATATTCCTCTATAAGGTTGCAGCATTGTTTAAAAAATTTTTTCGTGGCTTTTTAATTTGTACTTTTATGCTTTTTAATGTATAGATACAACATACAGTTATTTTACAGTGTTTAGTCTTATCATGTTCATGGCGGCCAACAGAGAGTGGTGGCAGAACGATGCAACTGTCGCGGCACTTGGTAAACTAATAAGGTATGATTACCAGTAGGCCTAAAAGCCATTCTAATTAAAATCGAACATGGCTCGCGGAGAGACTGGTATGTTGGGAGCGTGTAGGATGTTCTTGGCCTTAAATAATTCTTAAATATTAGCGTGCATAAACTGGAATATGGCTCACAGATGCCTAAAACCAAGACTGCGTTTTGGAGAGCTTTTCAAGTTCATAGCCAAACTGACATGCACTCAGGTGGCAGCATATTCAAGGTAGAGGATTGAACTTCTGTAAATGACATGATTTTGGATTTGATTCCCCCTGGAGGTTATTAAATACTTTCCGCACGGAAATAACTGTCATATGTTAAAAGAAAAGGGTTGAGTAAGGGTAACAGCAGTGATAAGGAATGATCCTCGCAAGAATTAATGTGAGAACTCCAAAATCGTTGATTTTATGATTTTATGAAGTTTAGCTTCTTTTGCCAAGCTCTGGGGTTTTTTCCGGCCAGTCAGCGCTTAAGACAGTGAAGAGAGGGGGTTCGAGTGGTTGGACAGCCAAATAAAGAGATCTGAAAAATTAATGAGATGAAGTACAAGGGTTTAATGGTGGGACTGGGAGGAAACCTAACAATTCCACAAATTGACAGCTAGAGAAACCGACAACCAAGCATAACGTATATTTAACCTCCTTAACGGAAGTAATAGTTTAATGATGTTTGTGAAATAAAAGTGAAGTCAGATGTTCTCTGTTTGTGAAATAAGTGACGTCGTATGCTCCCTGTTTGTGAAATAAAAGTGACGTCAGCTGTCCCCTGTTAGTGAAATGAGTGACGTCATATGGTCCCTGTTTGTGAAATAAAAGTAACGCCAGATGTTCTCTGTTTGTGAAATAAAAGTGACGTCATATGTTCCCTGTTTGTTACATAGAACTGTCGTCATATTGTATGTTCCCTGTTTGTGAAATAAAAGTGACGTCATATGTTCCCTGTTAGTGAAATGAGTGACGTCATATGGTCCCTGTTTGTGAAATAAATGTGACGTAAGTTTTATGTTCCCAAGAAAGGAAAAAAAAGTAAAAAAAAAAAAGGCGTTACCTAACTTGCAAGTGGTTAGCAGGAGAACAAGACTTTAAAAGGGTGAACAAGAACTATCAAAGGCCGCAAACTTCCGTCAGTGCCGAGTATCTACGCCTCTACATGCCCAGATCCGGATTTTTCTCAAAATTCAGTCAGGTCTATTAAAAATCGAGACAGTTTTGTGCATACTCGTGCTAACCGATAGATAAACAAACAAACAAGCAAACCTAACCATAGACGTATCTTATTTGTCGGAGACAAAATACTGAGATTAGGGCCTTAGTAGTCATATGCTTTACTTTTGAGTATTCTACCAAATACTAAGGCAGTCTTTTGTGTAACATCTAAAATGCTTTGAACTACCAAAGTCATCATACACGCAAGAAAGACCCCTGCTAAAATGCATTGGACAAAAGGCTTTTGAGAAATTCACAAGGGCCAGATCAACGGAAAGGCAGCGTCGGACTCATGATAAGATTATTTCGCGCCGAACATCAGTGAGAATGCTATGAAAGAGCACACATTATGATGCCCTTCCCATTTCCTTTGCACGACGACATGGCAGAATTTAAGTTGATGTAGAACTAATTTCGCTTTAATGAAATATCATTAGTCGCTTTTCCCGACGAGAGAGAGAGAGAGAGAGAGAGAGAGAGAGAGAGAGAGGAGTCAAAAGTGGCTGCTAATTTCGACTCAGGCGCTAAATTCAGCGGCAGGGTTTTCGGAAATTGTGTTCCATTACGCCGAGGACATTAGTCCGATATTCAATTGCGAAAATCGCGTTTGCAATCGTTTGCCATAGGTACTTGATAGCATTAGCTCTCTAATACCAGTCATATGTGATTTGTTTACTACAGGGAGCAAGCTTTCATGTGATTTGAAATTATACATATGTTCGTTAAGTAATAAGTCTGGAATTATTAGTAAGGGCTGAATTTCCTTGACGTTAGTTATGCATTTGATAATTCAATATTAAACTTGCTTTGTATCTTAAGCAGCTCCAATGAATCAATTATACGTTTATAATATTTACTAAGGTTTCTCTATGCACAATATATAAATACATAACAGATTCAAATGGCTTAGGAAACACAGAGCACTTTGATAATATTAAGATTATTATTGTGTGGAATGTTCGCATTATTTTAATCGAGTGAAAATCACGGCTTCATATTTGCATATCTGTCATGTATGCAAATTACTCTTATGAAAGTAATTCAGAATATTTTCCAGTAAGCGAAGCAAATTATACAAGAGCCGAGTCTGGAAAGCAAAATTCGTCTGCGAAACTGAAGGATACCGCTTTGAAAGAGCGGTTAATTAAAAAAAAAAAAAGCAGCCTAAATTTCGATTTTGTGTTATCCCCTAATTTCGGTAATTCGTAATAACCGGTGAGTTGATTAGGCTACCTGCCCCACTTGATTTTAAGCTATTTCTACTAATATGTTAAGAGTGGTTCTTGATTTACTGGTTTGACACAAGGGCTTCCGAGGTTTTCGTTCCTTGGCGTGGAGTAGGTTACAATCTGCCAAAGAGGTTTCATAAAGCTTATAAAGTCATCGTGTCTTAGCGCTCAAGTTATTTGTGTATCTGGTTATTGATTTCTTTCTTTCTTTGTAATAAGTGGGATTTGTTCTGTCTGTATTTCCCTTTACCTTCTCTTCCTTCCTAATGAGCACCATCTTCTTTGGAAGCTTGAATTTCAAGTCAGTGGTCCCTCTGGTCTAATTCCACATGAATAGGGTTCACCTTCAGAATAATAATGGTAATATTAATAATAATGTAGGAACAAATGACTTGTGTAATTAATTGTGGTGTAAGCGGTTCCTAGATCCAGAACATTTACCCACAACTTGTTAATTTATGACATAATTTACTAATGAACTAAATTTTTTTCTTCGGTGTAAAGACAAGAAGGGAGAACACTGCCGTCTCTTTTCGGGCCGTTGTGTGAGGTTAACGTAAATGAGGGGAAAGAACAAGTTTGTATCTCGTTAAGAGATAAAAAATGGACGGAAATGACCCGCTAAACGTGTCTGTTTGTTGCACGGACAAATTACTTTGATTTGCTTGTTTCCTTTGAAACAGTGCCATGGATTAATTTCATATGCCGCGATTTCACTTCGGTTTGTGAGAAAGTGTTGCACAATTCCTGTTTGATGACTTTTGCGTTCTCAGCCGGAATAATTACCTGAAACCTAAAAGAGAGCAACAGCATTCTGTTCAAGTCAAGGTATTTTGGTTTTCTGTGTAATTACCCTGACAATGCCTCCCCCCCCCAAACCCCCTTTTTGTAGGAAATTAATTAACAGAGTAATTGCTCATCAGGGTAGAGTTTTGTTGCGTCGCGCTTAACCCCAACAGTCGTGAGTTTCAAAAATGAATAAAAATGAACACCGTAAGCTTATTTAAATGAGAAAAACTAGTTATTATGAAAAAAAAGGTTCATTCCTTTTCATTTCTCCGGATTATTAAATGCATAGATTTCATTTGAGTTATAGATATATGGATCCTGATAGAAGCCTAATTGTTTTCAAGAGTATTATGTCAATTGTTAAACTTAAAAGCTAAACTTTCGTCAAAATTATATTGACATTGATTACATGTCAACGGTAGGTTGTGACGATGGATAACATAAATCAAATTGAATCCCCCACTCTCTCTCTCTCTCTCTCTCTCTCTCTCTCTCTCTCTCTCTCTCTCTCTCTCTCTCTCTCTCTCATGAAATGTATCTGTTGACAATATTAAACATTTTAGGTTAGTATATTGCTAAGTTAGTGATATTTGGGGATGGTTTAATTTTCTTTAACTATCTCTTCGTTATCACCATTGCTGTTGGTCCTGTCACATTTCCATTACTGTTGATACCTTGGTCAGTTTATTTAAGCAACATCGTGTCAGGTCATTACTTGAATGGGTGGACCAATGAATGCCAGTTGCTTTGGCAGGTTCCTAATAATCATTTCGAGTGTAACCGAATAGGTATCATCAAGCGTAAGAAGCATAAAGACGCGTGGAATGCTTTTGTTATTAGACCATTATCGAGTGTGGTTGACAGTTTAGCATTTTACACGTTTTCATACATGTTTCAAAATGGCCTCTTGAGAATATGGTCACAAATATAAAAAGCAACTGCAATTTGCATATCTCTGTTGGTTGGGATGAGTCCAGAGATGTACACAGGGGCTTTTATTAACTTTTAAAGCCTTGCCCCAATTATGGGTCGCCTTTAGACAAGGTTGCAGACAGACATAAGACCGGATTATATGTTAACCAGCCAGCCAATCGAAGCACCGAGTCCACGGAAGTGAAGCTTCCTCCCTCCTCTCATCACTTTGTCCTCCTCCTCCTCCTCCTCCTCCTCCTCCTCCTCCTCCACTTCTCAATTTTCTTCTTTTCCTCAACTTCCTCTTCATCCTCCTCTTCTATGCTATTTCTCCTCTTCCTCCCAATTTGTCTTCCTCCTCCTCCTCCACTTCTCAATTTTCCTTCTTTTTCCCATCCTCCTCCTCCTCCTCCTCCTCCTCCTCCTCCTCCTCCTCCCAATGTCTTAATACATTCCCCATCACAATCCTTAATCCCCATTCTTAAATGTCAACTTTAGTTAGTGAAAACATTTGTGCAAATGATGCTCCCGAAAGCTTGCCGCCTTCGTTCCTTCGCGGATTTCCTCTGCAGGTAACAGCCCCCTCTACCCGCCCCCCTTAAAACCCCCCCTGGGAGCTGTCAGCGTGAAATGTTACCAAAAACGAATCTTGACCCACTTCTTGCCCGACGTTCGTTTTCGCTCCCTTGTTGCCGCACGAAGGTTGCAGCAGCGGATGAAGGTTAAATCTTGTTATATTCCCCGCCGAAACCTTTTTCCTTCGAGTGTAGCTAATTGAGACCAACTCTCTCTCTCTCTCTCTCTCTCTCTCTCTCTCTCTCTCTCTCTCTCTCTCTCTCATCTTTCCTTTGCTTGGAACCTTTTTGCATTCAAGAACAGCTAATTGGGACTCGCTCGGCTAATGCTTGAGTGAGGTGGGCGTTGTATTTTTTGTTATCGTCGAAAAGTTTTTCTTGTTCAAGCAGCTGATTTAGACTCTCTCTCTCTCTCTCTCTCTCTCTCTCTCTCTCTCTCTCTCTCTCTCTCTCTCTCTCTCTCTCTCTCTCATACAGATACCTGCTTCAACCTAATGAAGGTTGTATTTTTGTTATATTCGTTTGCTGAAGCTTATTTCTTTCTCAGTTGCAGCTCATTAGCCTTTCCCCCTCTCTCACAGCGTCATTGACCTTTGTCTCTGTAACGCCAATTTCACATAAACCAACCAGGCAGTCTCTCTTAGGTGCCATTTCATTGAAATGATGCGAAGTGGTACATATGACCTCGTTATTATTATTGTGTGTGTGTATTATTATTATTATTATTATTATTATTATTATATGCAGTTCCTCCGTTTCTCGAATGAGTTCCTTTGTAGCACCAGGGAGGTTATATAACAGATGTCCAAAGTTCATTTATCTAAGAGGCCTTCCCCTTCGTTTCGAAAGGGGGCCCCCACCCCCCCAAAAAAAAAACAACAACAGCAACAACAACAACAACCTATAATCTCTCCAAACCCACTCTCGAGTATCAACATGACATAATTGTACTCCTGGCTTCATTCGCCTTCATGTGAATGGTGGGGAGAACTGTGGAAACGTCAAGGAATAAATGATTTTTGGACAGATTTTATATAATTTACCTGCTGTTACAAGAAACTTATAAAAGGGGTTGAGAAACTACACTGTAAACTCAACGGCGTCTAGACAGCCATTCTTTTTAATGAAGTTTGTTTGAAATAGGATCTTCGCACGAGATTTTAGTATTATTTTTAGTGAAAACCTAAGGGATTAGCAGGGACATTCTATGTAAATTACATTACATTTTTCAACTCTCGTGAAAGTTTTAATTATTATTATTATTATTATTATTATTATTATTATTATTGTGTGTGTGTGTGTGTGTATTGTGTATTATTATTGTTATTATTATTCTGTGCTTTTGTCTCTCGGGCAACGCAGGGAGTCCAGATTAAGTTGAAAAGTATATCATTGTGATCCTCACCTTGCGATGATTTCAACAGTATCGCGTTTTGTATTTCCGACTTATATTTTGGGAGATTATAAATATTATAAATATATTTGCTGTTGTTATTATCAGTATTATATAGAGTTAAAGGGGTACTAAATTTGGGATTTTGCATCTAATCAGTTTACAGCACAAATTTAAGATTTTGCAGCAATAAATGATGACAGAATATGCCCAAAACACCTAAGATAGTGTGGTCACCGTAATTTTTTATACTCTCTCTCTCTCTCTCTCTCTCTCTCTCTCTCTCTCTCTCTCTCTCTCTCTCTCTCTCTCTCTTACACACATACCTATATTGTTTTCTCCCTCATATACAAAATACAGGCTCGTTGAAAAATAAGTAATTCAAAGAAAATCGTAAGATTGCCGTACAAGTCAGATGTATTTCTCCCGCACGCAATCTTTTACCCCAGTATTGAACTTCATAGCGTTGACAAGTTCATTTTACGTATTAACTTTTACTGGCTTAGAATAAAATAACACAAATTGCCTGTTCTAATTGCGTCCGTCAGAATATTGCGCGGTTAGATTCTTTTTCCGTAGAGGACGTAAAATTTCTGGTTATGGCGAAGCTTCCCGGACAAAAATCCGATGTCATGGACTGAGGGAAGAATTGGCGGTATTCCAAGGAGATTAGACAATTTGAAACACATGTACCGAAGTTTAAAGAGGCAGTTTAGAGAATTATAGCCGAATGTGAGAAAGTCGGAGGCTTTGGGTTTCTGGACGTGAGGAAACGTTTCAGTAATGAGTTCGGAGAGTGAAAGATTGTGACTTTTCGTCTCGAGATTCTAAATAGAAGAAAGCTTTTCATAAAGAACCTAGAAAGTGAAAGATTGTGGTCTTTCATTTTGAGATTCTAAATAGAAGAAAGCTTTTCATAAAGAACCTAGAAAGTGAAAGATTGTTGTCTTTCACTTTGAGATTCTAAATGGAAGAAAGCGTTTCATAAAAAATCTAGAAAGTGGAAGACTGTAACCTTTCACTTTGAGATTCTAAATAGAAGAAAGCGTTTCATAAAGATTCAAGAAAGTGAAAGATTGTGACCTTTCACTTTTGAGATTCTAAATAGAAGAAAACGTTTCATAAAGAATCTAGAAAGTGAAAGATTGTGACTTTTCGCCTCGAGATTCTAAATAGAAGAAAGCGTTTCATGAAGAATCTAGAAAGTGAAAGACTGTAACCTTGGGCCTAAGTTGAGCGAGAGAGAGAGAGAGATTTCATACATTAATTATTAGAGAGAGAGAGAGAGAGAGAGAGAGAGAGAGAGAGAGAGAGAGAGAGAGAGAGAAAGGTTGACATTGATCTTTGTTGACAGGGCTAAATTCGTTTCCACTGGTCTTTTATTACATAGTTGATAATGGAGTTTTTATGTAATTAGTGTACGATAGGAATAATCCTTGCGCTTGGTATGGTGAATTGCATGGGCTTAATGAATACATTAACGAGATTAATTAAGAATAGCTCTCTCTGATTACTTTTAATTATATTTCAAACATTAAACGACACAAAAATGACTCGGTGTTATTGCTAAAGGATTTTCATGAACATCTACTTCGATTGTATGTATGTAATTTCTGTGTTCGCTTATCCGGGATGGGAACAAACAAACAAGCAAACAAACACACACACGAGTCTATACATATAATGTATATACAGTATACATATATATATGTATGTATGTATATTAAGCGTCTTTTCCCCATAGACTTGATTTCGGACGAAATTAGCTTCCAGTTCTCAGTGATTCCCTTTTAGGATGAATTTGGTTACTTCATACTTGGTCCTTTGTTTTCCCTGAATTGCTACGGACAGCAGTCGACCAACCGCCAGGTAAGTAATTCACTGTGTAGGCCAGCAGAAACACCGTGGATTTCACAGGAAACGGACCTAAGTCGTGAAACGAATTTATGAGAATATGAGAACATGAGCTGTTTTTATTGACTTGTGTCATCATGGTGTTTTAGACTTTGTTCCTAAGGGAAGTGAGGGGAGAGTGACAGTTACCCCTCAAGGAATTACTTCAGCTTTCAAAGCAGTCCAGTTGCTTTCGGGGGGAGATACACGGTAGAGACAGGCAACAGGGTTGTCATTAGTCATAGTAGCAACCTTCTCATTTCGAGGAAGTAGTGGTACCGCCATTGTTGGCCCTTTTTGGATGGTGCTGCAGGTTGGAAGGCTGTAAGCACACACTTACAAACACTTTCACTCTCCAAACATGTGTTTTATCGTTTCGTTATTTATTTGATCCAAAATGGTTCATTTTTCCTATTTAAGATGTTTGAATCAATCTCTCTCTCTATCTCTCTCTCTCTTTAGACTCCAATGACAGCGGCAGAATTAGGTCACGAGAACTGTTTGGCTGTATTGCGTTATTTGTTTGTTATTGTTGTTATACTTGTTGTTGTTTTTGTTATTTGTCAGGACGTCTAACATTCAATATTTGTCACGTGGCATGTCAGAATGATTTATCATACTGTTGTCTCATCATATGGTAAATATGCCTTAAAAATTTACCTTTTTGTCCTCTACAAATTTCGGATACACTTGCTTCGGAAAGTCTCGAAATCCGGAAGGAAGTGAATGGAGCAACTCTCCTTCCCAGGTGAGATTCCATTCCTAGCTTGTTAAGTTTTGGATGATAATAGGAGTAATGTTGTTGGTCTATAAATGTTAATGAGAGCTTTTTATAGTTCTGTAATACGTTCATTGATGGATTGCCGTGCATTCGACCGACCAAAATCAGTTGCCACGAATTTCAGGCCAGAAATATAAGAGCTGATGTGAAATAGAAATGATAATTGAGCTGTAGAAGTTATATACAGAGAAGCTTACCCAAACTCTGAAAACCTGTAGGCATGCAAGCATGTGCATTTCCTAAATATATATATGTATATATTTATATATATGTTTATGTATGTATGTATGTATGTACGTACTTTATGTCTCAGTGTCCAACTTCATCATTTTACTGCTGTATTAGAAAAAGAGATTGCTTTAAATGAATTTGTCATAAGTACTCATCACTGGTGGAAAGGGGAGTTCCTCCTGTTGTTTTGGACTTGTGTCTATCATTTCTGAAAGGCGGCTGGTAATTAATTGTGTGTGTGTGTATGTGTGTGAGAGAGAGAGAGAGAGAGAGAGAGAGAGAGGCAATTCCTACCAATCAAAAGGCAGAAAGGTTGCTTAAATCCTTTCAAATGAAGGTGACAAAGTGCAAGTGGGAGGTGGTAGCCATCTTTGGGGTGGGGGGCGGGGCACTGGTTTGGGGTCACTGGGAGAAGTGGGGCGTCATCT
>NC_089755.1:47355120-47357620 GCF_040412425.1 Macrobrachium rosenbergii
CTCAGCAGACGCCAGTGTTCATAATGGAAAGGGTCCGTGAAATAACCCCACAATGAGCTTAATGGCGAGGTCCATTAAATCACACTAATGGTCATAATGGTTAGGGTCCATTAATTCCCTTTGTGACCCGTAGTTCAATGTAGTTGTACCGTCGGTGGCTGATGGCATTAGGTAATGGCTACAATTAATCACTAAGAGAAAGGACCCCCCTCCCCCCATTTTTTTGTTTTTGTTTATTCATTTCCAAGCAGCGTATGACCTAGTAAGGTTAAAGGTCGGGATGGACATAATTTCGTAGTTTTAAAGGAATATTTTAGAACCTTATGTGGGCCATTTATAATTTTCTCTTTGCGTAACCCACAGTTGCGGAAGTTTTGTATTTATGTTACGGTATGTGGATTTATTTTGTATTCGTTACCCCGTCAGTAAATTTGTGATTGCTACGTCACACGAATTTTGAAGAGAAACCGCTAATCATTGCTGTTTTGGCTTACAAAAAAAAAAAAAAAGCGACTTTTTACGTTTCGACCAAGAAATGTTGGATGACGTATTCAGGATGTTACCGGATTTTCGATTCACATAGTAGAGGAAAATAAAAGATGAATATATCATAACTCTTGTCTTTTTTATTATTATTATTATTATTATTATTATTATTATTATTATTAAGTAATTTAACGAGAACAGTGTGTCCTATTCTTAAACTCTCATAGTGCTCGCTTGAAAGGATTGATGCAGATCGAAAGGAGAGAGTTGGATAAAAGCAGATTTAAGAAGCTGGGCACTTAAATGACAGGAGTCTAATGTGGAAGCAAGCAGACCCTCTTTGTATACATAACAGTTAATCCCCTATTGACAAAGTAGGGGGACCGTAGTTTTTCCCCTTTGCTTCTCCGTCGGTCTCTCCGCCTGTGAGTCTGTAGCTTTGACTCTGTTATACAGTATATGTGCCAGTTCCTCGTTGGGATAGTCGGTAGAGTTGTCGGCTAGCACTCGCTAGGCCCGAGTTCGAGTCTCCGGCCGGCTAATGAAGAATTAGTGGAATTTATTTCTGGTGACAGAATTGTTTCTCGCTATAATGTGGTTCGGATTCCACAATACCGCAGGCCCCGTTGCTAGGTAACCAGTTGGTTGTTAGCCCTGAAATAAACCCCTAATCCTTCGGGCCAGCCCTGGGAGGCTGTTGATCAGCTCAGTGGTCTGGTTAAACTAAGGTATACTTTTTTTAGTAAATGTGCCTCGCTGTCGAACTTCCCAGTTCCAGAGCTTTATTCCTCACACCGTTGGACTGTGGAACAGTCTCCTTGAGGATGCCGTGCAGCGGGAACTTCAAAAGCTCAAGCGAAGATCCAGTGCATTGCTACCCTAATACAATTCTCCTTGCATTTTTATTTATTTATTAATTTGTTAATTTATTTTTGCTTTTTTTAATAATTGAGGTCTCTTTCTGTATTTTCCCTTACCTCCTGTTACTTCTTTCTAACGGACCCTATATTCTTTGGAAGCTTGAATTTCAGGTCAGTGGCCCCCGTGGCCTTGTTCCATACGAATTGGGTTCATCTTTTGCATATATAATATAATAATAATCTTCATCATCGTCATCCAAAGATTTGCATAAAGGGAGATTATCCGTCGTTCCGTTTGTCTGTCTGAGTGGGGTCGGCAGGTGACGTATATTTGCTTCTATTGCTTTAACAGTGCTTTCGGAATGCTTTGTATTGCAACCCTGCTTGAACCACGTCGTAAGTAACGTTATATCTGTTTTGAGAATGAAAAATAGGACATGAAGGTACCATCCACTTTATGCTTGATTAGCACCGTTGGAGGACAGCAGTAAAGAACCTCGTACATTTGAGTTACAACTGCTAGTAACAGTGTCACGAGAGTAGGGCTTGTTGTTGCTGTTGTTGTTGTGGTAATGTTGTTGTTGTTGTTACTGTTGTTGTTGACTAGGTGAAGTCCTTCATTAAGCGTCTGAATCCCAATTTAATCTTGAGAAAATGGGAGATTTGGAAGCGAGATCAAAGCGTTTGAACCGTCACGTTTTGGAGTCTCTCTCTCTCTCTCTCTCTCTCTCTCTCTCTCTCTCTCTCTCTCTCTCTCTCCCATTTCCACATTCTCAGTTCTCCTCTGAGAGAGAAAGTATAAATGACTCTTGAATAATAGAAGACTAGGTCTCATTATTAGATTTTTTCTGGCACGAAAAAAAGTTCTCTCTCTCTCTCTCTCTCTCTCTCTCTCTCTCTCTCTCTCTCTCTCTCTCTCTCTCTCTCTCTCTCTCCTCAGAAATTTAGAAATATTTTGCTCTCAAGTTTTTTAATATTTAATACATTTATTGCCCAGGGCCTCAGAAATTTATAAATATAGTTTACACTTAAGTATTTTAACACTTAGTACATTATTGACCAGTCTCAGAAATGTAATGCAAGTGGACTACTGCCCATCGCCAAGTGAACGGCGTACTGTCTCTCGAGAATTAACGTGTATCCTACCCTTTTTC
>NC_089755.1:47360120-47382620 GCF_040412425.1 Macrobrachium rosenbergii
TCTCTCTCTAAAAGACACACACACACACACACACACACACTAACGTACGTTTTAAAATGTGCTGGTAGCTTGACTTTCTGCCTCATTTCATATCGTCAACTGACATTTAAAATTTTGTTGATCGTCTGGTTGATTTGATTTCTTGTATTGCACTGGTTTGCTTTCATAAGAAAACCTCAGTATTTTTCTAAAAATAAATGTTCCAAAACGTTGCTCCTTTTTTTGTAGCTTAAGTGAGATTCCCCCTGGCGGAGTAGCGACCCAAGTGACAAAACGAGGCCACTTCTCATAGCAGAAGCGGGCAAAAAGCTTCCTTGTAAATTCCAGGATCTCACAGCTGCGTGCTCTCGGGGCACATCCAGAATTGTGTTGTCGGTGGAAATGGTATTATGATGTTTGGAGAGCGAAAGGTAGACGACAAGGCAATGATTACTTCAGGGGAAGGAACTTAATTTACTTTGTAGTAGCGCGTTAAAATGATCCTAAATGAAAGATCGGAAATTCATAATGAAATATACTGTAAGGGAGTAAAGCAAGCAAAAGTGGGTCAGAATGAAGTTTGAAAGTCACTGGAGCGTTGTAGTAATCAGCTTACAGAGGAGAAAATTACCATTAGTATACAGTGGAATTAAGTCCAGCCATGGGATTCATTAGGTGTAAAAACTGACTTCCTGTTATGATCGATATTATGATTATGCTCGCGAAAAGCGATTTCAGGAACGAGTTTTATTTCTGAATAGAAAGGTGGAACTGAATGTGTTAAGAAGTCAGGTTGAATATTAACTGAAAGATGTTAATTTAGCGTTATTATGAAATGGTTGATTCTTGAAATTGATGTGTAACATTTTAGTTTGCAGGATACTTTCAGTACGTATATAGGGCACAGCTTTTCCTCTTCATAGGGTATCTCTTTATGCGTAATATGAACTCCCTTCTCCGTCGAATACTGTCAGTACATACTTGTATTTATTCCATACAAGTTCAGTGAACATGAAACCAAATAGACATTTTTATTTTAGTTGAAATAAAATATATTTTGAATTTTTGCATAAAGTCAGTAGACATTGTAGTATTCAGACTCATAAGTGTCTTTTGAATAAAACATCGCTTGAAGATGCATTAAAATTCCAAGAATAATTTTAATACATATAATCAATGGATTATCTATCAAAAGATTTTATGCCATGAGGAAATATCCGTCTAAACAAAAACCAGAAAATGCTGAGAAAAGCACCCATGCAGAGAGAGAGAGAGAGAGAGAGAGAGAGAGAGAGAGAGAGAGAGAGAGAGAGAGAGAGAGACCCAAGGCATCTTGTGAGAGCCAGGTGTCATTAACAAACGCTGGAGTCGTTGAACTTGCTGGAGGGGAATTTGCATAATGCAAATTCTTGATAAATTGTTATGCAAATGCGATCATAACTTTGCTGTCAAGGCACTAGGTATGGACATGATGGGATATTAAGTGTCAGTAAAATAAATGAAGTGCGGAGATGAGTGTTCACTCATACTACGTATAAAAGGAGAGGATTTGTGTTAAAACATTTTTGTTGTAAGGAAGAATGTCAGTGGAATACAAAACATTCGTACATAGTGTTGGATGTGGTGTCATTTTCCACTGAAACAGTGGATAAAGAAACGAAACTTATACACACACATATTAAAGCTTTTTAAAATTGTTAGAACTATTCTGGGACGTGATACGAGAGTGCCACGTGTTGGTTTATTCCCACTCGCCCTCCCTCTTCCCTCTCTCTTTCTCACTCTCTTTAGCACGGAAATTATACTTTAGATTTTGTTCTGCTCTCTCTCTCTCTCTCTCTCTCTCTCTCTCTCTCTCAAAATATATAATGACTTGTCATGTGATCTCTCTCTCTCTCTCTCTCTCTCTCTCTCTCTCTCTCTCTCTCAAAATATATAATGACTTGTCATGTGATCTCTGTCTGTCTCTGTTTCTCTCTCTCTCTCTCTCTCTCTCTCTCTCTCTCTCTCACACACACACACACACACACACACAAAGTATACATTGACTTGTCATGTGATCTCTGTCTGTCTCTGTTTCTCTCTCTCTCTCTCTCTCTCTCACACACACACACACACAAAGTATACATTGACTTGTCATGTGATCTCTCTCTCTCTCTCTCTCTCTCTCTCTCTCTCTCTCTCTCTCTCTCTCTCTCTCTCTCTGGTCGTGAAGTGCAAAGGGAAACGCGGAAAGGACAGAAGGGTTGAAACTGTTTGCACATAGCTCTCCCAACCTTGGGGGGCCATTCGACTGGCGAAATGTTTTGTGTGAGCTTTTGTTTTGTTTTGTTTTGTTAGGTATTTTAATTTTTCGTTTGTTCTTCTGAAGGTGCGCATATCTCATTGTGGAGGAAGGGAACGTGTCCAAACTCTCGCATAGAAAGTGAAAATTTGTAGAACAGTTGTTTTCGTAACGAAGCAGACCTCACTCCCACCAGTTCACCCAGCTGTCAGTGGGGCACCATTGTCTGCTGAAACCTCATTATTGGAGACCTGCAAAAAACCGGAAGGTTGTACTTTGCCTTTCCAGCACCAACGCCACCAGATGTTGAGAAAAGGAAATGTTTATTATGTATTATGCGTTTTCAAGAAGAATGTCAAATGACACAAGAAAGTAAACAAGAAATGGATATGAAAAAAGAGAGGAGTAAAAATTAATACATGTATTCTAAGTTCTCAAATACGTTAGTGATTTTTCACCCTTCCTGAAATTCTTCTTCCATCGCAAAGATGGTTAAGATTCGCCATTTCCCTTCTCAGTGAAATACAAGGCTCGGAACTGTGTTGACACAGACTATGACAAAGATGACAAGCAACGTGCTTGCGTGCTTGCGTTTGTTATGCTTCTGTTCGAGCCCAAGAGAACACCCACTGCCCATAAATGGCTGTGTTGTTCCAAGAAATGACAAAATGCCCCGCCCCCCCCCCCTTTTTTTTTTGTTTTCAAGCCCTGTTTTGACATCCATGAAATTCATAATAAAACTTATTAAGATTACGGTTCATTGTATGACTGGACGTAGGCGTTCCTGTTTAATGTGATGAATCTAAAATTTCATAATAAAGCTATTAAAAATACGGTTCTTTGTATAACTGGGCGTAGCCATTCATATTTAATGGAATTAATCTAATAATTCGCAATAAATCTATTAGAAATACGGTTCCTTGTATGCTAGGCATGTCATTCACTGAATTATGGAGATTAATCTAATAATTCCCTTAAAAGCTATTAGAAATACGGTTCCTTGTATTACTGGGCGTAGGCATTCGTATTTAATATGATGTATCTAAAAATTCATAGTGAATTTATTAAAAATACGGTCCCCTGTATAACTGGGCGTAGCCACTCATAGATCATTGCAGGTCTTAGTGGGTCCTGGTTAATGGATAAAACATCCGTCTTTTTCATCGGTAAATTTCACATCATTGCAGACTTTTTTCAGTAATATTTTTACTGAAAAATCAAGCATTGACAGATTTATTTGCTTTTGGTTAAGTTAAGAAAATCGGTATTACATATTAATTCAGTCTCAAGCATTTATTGTTTTTTTACGGAAAATCAACCATTCATTCGTAGTGCCATTTTTTAATTGATGAATATTGGCTTAAATTCCATTATGCATTTTTGATTTTCATATTGAGTCAGTCATTCATTGTTAATTTAATTAGATTTTAGTATGACTTAATTAAATATTGGCGTCAAAGGAGAAACACGTTAAAAAAAATGAAAATGGGAGATTTAATAGAATGAAAAATAAGGGTGCGAGGGAAGATAAGATTAAGGAAAGAAATGCGAGTCGTACATTTTCCTCCTCGACCGTCGAAGTCTTTTGAGATGGTAAAAATTCCCTTCTTTATTATTTGTCATTTTTTTCTTCTTTGATTGCTCCTCGAGTTAGCCTTTGTGAATACCAGAATATGTAAATCATGGGATGAGAACGGAATTTTTTGACGATGGGATCATCCTCCATTTTCCACCATGAAATTATGTGGAATTTTTATTGTGTGGAATTTTGATCTTCGGTATTTGTAAATTCGTGTACTTAGAGTTGGAATTCTTACTCTGTATAATTTGGTTCCAAATGACTTTTAATTGAAAGGTTTTCTTACTGGGTATATTTGGTTCATAAATTTCAATTAGAAACATATATAGTTGTATATACTAGTATCTTATGCGTTGGTTTGTAATGACTTCTAATTAGAGAGTTTCTTACTGTGTATTGGTTCATAAATTTCAATTAGAAACATAGATAGTTGTATATACTAGCATGAGGTACTTGGTTTCTAATGACTTATAAATAGAGATTTTCTTATTGTGTATATTTGGTTCATAAATTTCAGTTAGAAACATGGTTGTATATACTAGCATAAGATACTTGGTTTCTCATGACTTCTAATTACAGATTTTCTTACTGTCTATATTTGGTTCATAAATTTCAGTCAGAAACATACGTAGTTGTATATACTAGCATGAGATACTTGGTTTCTAATGACTTATAAATAGAGATTTTCTTACTGTGTAAATTGGTTCAGAAACTTTCAAGTAGAAACACACATAGTTTTTTATACTAGACATAAGATACATACTAGTTATAAACACTAGGTTTTGCAAATGCAAAGGGAAGCCCTTCTGAATAATTTTGTTCAAGAACGCACGCGCTTGCTTGCACATAATCACATATTCTTCAAAAAATTCAGAAAGTGCTAGGAATAACGATTTTTTTTTTATTTTCCCCAAAACTTGCCGTTTTGGAATTTGCAGTCGTATTAACGTAAAAGGTTTCTAAGTTATTATTTGTTCGGTATTCGTCAACACTTTGAACGAATGTGGACGAATGCGAGGGAGTGTCATGAACGAGTTAGAGAGCGCTATTTGAGTATTTTATACACTTGACTTTTAATAGCACGCTGGGAATTAAAACTCCACGGTATTTCAGAAAAAAAGTGACGTGATATGAAAAGAAAATCCTGTTAGCGAGAAAGTTTAGATGTCAGTAGAGGGCAGACACGGAAAACGAATTTGGGAGAGAGAGAGAGAGAGAGAGAGAGAGAGAGAGAGAGAGAGAGAGAGAGAGAGAGAGAGAGAGAGAGAGAGAGAGAGAGACTTAATTCTTTGCCTAGAAAACTTTAGTTTTATATATATATATATATATATATATATATATATATATATATATATATATATATATATATATATATATATAATGATTGTGTGTATGTTTGTGTGTGTGTTCTCTCTGCAGCAGAGAGGGGAAAAGAGAGGGTTTTGGGATATATCATATTCTTTGCAGAGGTAACTTTAGAGCGAGCGAGCTGCTGCATCCAGTTCTGTTCATGGGCAGAATTCATGCTAATATGAATATATTCTCTTGGAAATTGTATATTAATTGTTTCTGAATGATTTCACGGCATATATTTTATGACACATATGTGTATATGTAAGGGTGCACACATGTTTGGTTTCATTTGATTTTTAAGCCTCAAGATAAATTAACATGGGGAATTTTTCCCACTCACTGACAACATTTCCAACAGTTACTGGTGCATAGGTTGCAGTCTTCATTGTTTCAACTTATGCATGGTTTCCTGCAAGCGAGCAAGAATGAAATTATAATTCCGTGAACTGTCATCTCTCCTCTCCAGGTGACGCGAGTGCAGTCGCATGTCAAGAGGAACGGAAGATCCTGTTCTTTTGACGAGCCAAGCTTTAATCACAGGGACGAGAACACAACCAAGCACGAGAGGCTGCTGGCTCTCTTGTGAAGGCGCCCCCCTGGGGGCACGCCCACAGGACCCGAGGTGTCGGAGGCTGAATTAAATGTTAGGTCATTAGCCGTGACGAAAGGGTCCCACCGTTCCTTCCGTTTGTTTAGTCTTTGTTTTGGGAAGTTTACTTTCCGAAAAGTATTCATTCCTACTTTTTTTTTTTTTGCTTGCAGGCACCGTTATCCATTGCTGCTTGCTTTGGAGAGCTTTGGGGATTTTGCAAATTTAGTAATGGACGGTATTCCTTCACAGGGCAGAAGCGTTAATCCTACGTTCAATTTTCCTTTTCTTTTTCTGGTCTAATTGATTGAAACGTGTATGATTTGGTTCTGAATATTAATCTGTGATAGCATTCATATTGACATGAAAGCAAATAGATGTTCAAATGGTTGGCCCACAGGTGCCGTCATGTAGTGTGAATAGGCTACGTGAATTGGCATAGCATATACTTGCTTCATCGCCGGGACCTTTTCATTTTTTCATTGTAGTGACCAGCGTATTTTAGAAATGTGTAGGGAAGTCAGGAACTCAATAGGTCCTTGTAGCTATTAGGCTTTATATACATCTGGTATAAGTGCCCAAGAGATTATATATATATACTGTATATATATATATAAATACATACATACATACATACATTATATATATATTTTTGTATATATAAACATGTATATGTATATATGTATATGCAGATAGATAGATATATATATATAGATATAGATATAGATATTTGAGTAAAATATTCTGTGACTAGAATCAGACTGAGATCCCCTTAAAGCTTAGCAGTAGAAGTGCTTGCTGCTGCAATGTTAATCGCAATGAAAAGATGATTAATAGTATAAACATCTGTTATGAATCGGACATTAAATGTGTAAACACAAAGGAAGGAAAGTAAAATCCCAACAGATATTTTAAGGCAGAGAAATCGGAATGGATATCAAAATATGATTATCAGTAACTGAGATTCCATTGGAAGGTGACCTACAAAGGAAAAAGGTCGTCACTGAATTGAATTTTTTTTCCCCCTTAGAGCCCCGATTGAAACTCAGACTTCCTGCACTCCGACCAGGACCCGACATTCTCTCTCTCTCTCTCTCTCTCTCTCTCTCTCTCTCTCTCTCTCTCTCTCTCTCAATATTTCCAATTCTCAGTCGCCTGAAAGAGAAGATGGTGAATGACTACTAAATTGAAATTCGAGTTCCCAGGAGGTGGTGTAGTGATAGTGAATGGGCAGTGAATTGAGATTCAAATTTATATATATAGATATATATATAATATACCATATATATATCTATATATATATATATGCATATGTGTGTGTGTGTGTGTGTGTGTGTGTGTGTGTGTGTGTGTGGCTGTGTATATATATATATACACTTATTTTTTATAAATAATTCACAGAACATTTAATGTTTCATATGGGGAATATAAAATGGATATTGAATTTAATATTGAAACTATTATATATATAGAGAGAGAGAGAGAGAGAGAGATGTTATTGAATGTACGATGGTCGTTATAACGTACAGAAAGGTGAGTATGAATAGATACTATATACAAATAATTAATATAAGAGAGCGTAAAGCTCCTATTAATTTCAAATGTGCTATTAAAAGAGTTTTAAAGGCTCCTGTGAAATCAGATTTTTTTTATTCTATAAAGTGGACTGACGTTTTGTGGTATTTTTAGAAGCAATTCTCTTTAGGTTTCTGTAATGAAGGATCTGTCACTGGTTGCGTAATGTTAATTTTTCCGAGAAAGTCTCAGTTTTTACGTAATTTAATTACACTTGTTCGATTGGCTTCTTATCTTGCTGTATATAGTTTTTTTATAGATGCAACAGGAAGAGAAATTTATTATTATTATTATTATTATTATTATTATTATTATTATTATTATTATTATTATTATTATTATTGCAATGAATTTTAATTGCAGATTCATTGAGAAACTTTCATGAATTATTTTTATATATTTTTATTATCATTAAAAATAAAAATTATTTATTAAAATAAAATTATTATTATTATTATTATTATTATTATTATTATTATTATTATTATTATTATTATTATTATTATTATTAACCATGTATTTCCATAAGATATCCCCAAAATTCGTGAACTTGATTTGTAAGCTTCCTCAGAACATAATGCCCCAATCGAAAAGAAAGAATTCACGAAGAAAAAAAAGACTAAACGAATATATGATACGAAATAAAGAGAAGATATCTAATTACAGAGACATATTAAAAATGACTAACGACATTGTTACCCGTAATTGCCCCAGGGAAATGATGGGTAAACACTGGATTACAGCCATGGTGTAATTAGGAGTATTAACTGAACTGAATATAGAATTTGGGCCAAAGGCCAAGCACTGGGACCAATGAGGTCATTCAGCGCTGAAACGAAATTCCAGTAAAGTTTGAAAGGTAATAACGGAAGAAAACCTCCGCAGTTACACGATGAATCCAGTTGTTAGGAGAGGTGGAAAGTATGATGGAAGAAAAAGAAATAAAGGAGGTACAGTAAAGGAACGGGGGTTTGCAACTAGGGGCCCATAGGCACGCTGCAAAGAATCTTAAGTAATGCCTACAGTGTACTGCATGAGGTGCACTGATGGCAAGGCACAGCCTGTATTATAGCCTGTCAGTGCATTTCCCATTTTTTTACTTTGTTTTAAGGTTTAATGAAATATTAGAAAGTCTAGTGAATTTTTGTAAGGAAAAGCAAAGACCATTCTTGCCTCTCTTTTCAAGCAAGGTCGAATAGATAAACCAACAGATTATGTGTAAGTTTATTTTTTGTTGACCATGAATCAAGCTTGGGTTTATTTATGTATTTATTTATTTTTTCAGGTTCGTGCCAGGATTACGATTTTTCTCAAATCCTTGCTAGGATTGAGCTTCTATGTCTTTTATGGTTGGATTAATGTTTTCTTTTCTAACATATTTTACGTGTAAGCCGCTTTTAGTACAGTAGTTCTTGCTAGAATGTAGCTTTTTTTGGATGCTTTCGGATTGATTAGCCAGTAAAAGATTGTTTGTAATTTTTTTATTATTATTATTATTTTATGAAATCAGTACAAGAAACAGCGCTAGTGGAGAGCGGTTAAATTTCTTAAGTTAAAAATGAAATTAATCAGTTACTTGCCAGATTATTCCCTTTGGGAAGGATGAACGAAACAGGTGATTAATGATCCATTTTCCTCATCGAATAGTAATTTTCACAAACCAGGGAAATAAAACGTGAACTTTCAGCGAATATGAAGATAAGAACGATGATTTTAATATTATCATACTTTAAATTCTTGTTATTATTATTAACAGTAGTAGCACTATACTACTAGTACTGTTGATAATAATGACAATGATTTAAGGCATAAAATATAATATATTATGTGTATCATAATATATAATATATTATGTGCATAATATACTGTATATATATTTATATGTATACACATATATATTTATATATGTGCATATATATATATATATATGTATATATATAAGTACACATATAAATACTAATTATAGTAGTACTATAATCATTAATGATAAAATACCAAGTACGGACCATTTCAGATAGAAGGATCTAGACTAGAACCCTGAATATTTAGCAGAATTAGCACGCCACATTAGAGACAGGTACGCATTTTGCAGCTGCTTTGTTTCAGGTTAAGTGCACCTGTGTTCGTCATTGTGTAAGGAAATTTCCACCCCAAAAATTCTGGCCCAGTCTAGGGTACACTCCGGCTACCACGTTTAAATTAAACTACCGAGCAGGAAGGAGGAAGGTTTGTTGGGGGGGAGGGTGAGAGAGGGAGGAAGGAGGCAGGGCGAGAGGTGGTGTTTTAGCTTTTCTCGGGGTCAAGGTTTACAGAATGTAATATTTTGCGCTTATAACCATGCATTTGTCATTGTATATTTGGGTTTGTATGTATGTTGATGTAAGTGCTTACGGGCAGTTTTGCGTGCCTACACATATAATATAATATCTAGAGAACACGAATTCGAATTTCAAACAAGGACTGAGCGATGTTTTCACTTTCTTTCAATACCCACCCCTCTTTTGACCCAAGCAATATTTAAGGCTAATAGTTGGTTAACGTTTATCTTTTATCTGTATTTGTTGATGATGTTTTATACTGGAATATATTTAGCTCTATGGATTTCACAGATGACCGAAGATGATATAAAATAGAAGAAATAAGTAAAACTAATAAGGGGCAAGGTATGAAGATTACCTATATTTCTTTCGTATCATTCAGTAGTCAGTTTATTTTACGGATGCGTTCTGTTCAAGGTCTTACTTCAGGGTTAAATTGCGCTTATATGTCTTGAATGTCTAATGGGAGTATAGTAAAAATATATAATGGCCATTTCACAAGTTTTCATTTGACAAAGCTGTTTGTGTTTATTAGATACATAAGCGGTGGAATTAGAACGGGATGAAATGGGTATTATTACACATACATGCACACACATTCACACACATATACATACATACATATATATAAAAGTGAATGTTTGTATATTTGTTTGGCTTCTATAGGAATCCAGACCGCTTGACAGACCTAGACAAAATTTTGCACACGGCCTTATGTCAGCCCAGAAAGGTTTATAACTCAAAATCAAACCCCTGCCCCGTGACAGACTTACAAACACAGACAAAACAAATGAAATTTTCGTTTTTATGTCACCTTTTCCTTCAGTTTTCTGGGTTTATTCTCATTTTTCACCTGACACGTCACCTTTTCTTCTGGCGCTGCCAGAAGTATGATTAACCTACAACAGTAAATCCTCTATAACATCAACTTTTGATCTTTACGTGAATTTTGATCATATTTTATGATAATAATTAATATAATTGTTTATTACCTCGATAAAATCTACATTAAAAACCTAAATCGATAATTTCTGTCCGTAGTAAGCGAAGCCAAGTCCACGCATCTAGTTATTATTCACAATACGTCACTTTGTTTCAGAGATTTTTACAGTGCATGATTTTTATTAAATCATTTTATCGCCTTTTCCATGTAATTCATTTGTTTGGTATAAAAGATATTCGAGACACAAATTTCTGTGATTCTCACCAACAATTTTTTTAACTGAGTATTACTGTTTTTTAGTTAGTAGCCGAGTTGTTCAATGAGCAAATGGGTAAAAATTTATATGCCCCTTGTTTCAGTTTTCATGCATTATCCTTTTTAATCAGAACTCTTCATATCTAAAATCAGATATGAAATTATATGCCTTTTATATAACAATCGATTGTTATCCTAGACGTACTAAACAAAGTGGATTCAACTTATAGCAACAAAAGAAATGCGACATTCTATGTGAACTAAATTTATATCATTGGCTGTCCTGGCGTAAAATTGTTATACGCCTTGAATTCATTTAGACATGAGTAACACCCCTATGCCACTTAAATGGGGTGTTAGTTTCCTATGGATATATCTCTTAAAAAATGAATTTTAAGGTAGATTAGGCCTTGATTTACCACATCTGGTATTTTATTCCTGAAGAAATATTGAAGTTTTAGTGGAATTTGTTGTATATATATATATATATATATATATATATATATATATATATATATATATATGTGTGTGTGTGTGTGTGTGTGTGTGTATGTATATATATATATTTATGTTGTGTGTGTAAAAATTTATACAGTATATATATATATATATATATATATATATATATATATATATATATATATATATATATATATATATATATATATATATACACACACACGTACACACATATGTACCTACTTACTTACATATAAACCACTCTTCCTTCCATGCTCTATGAAATATGAATATGGACATTGTCCCGCTGGGCCTGGTGGTTTGTGTTGGCCTTCCATCTATCTCTCCCATGTAGATAGCCCCGATAGAACATACCGCCCATGAATAATGCCAGATCACGAGTGCCGGGCGCGAGAGCGGTGCCTGTGTGTGTGTGTGTGTGTGTGTATGTATGTGTGTGTGTGTGTATCTGGTTTCCCATCATTGCCCGCAGGTCGCATGTTGACTTGCAAAATACTTAACACCGCAGACGCTAACCGTCAAAGGGTTAAGTCTCGCGCGACCTCAACTATGCTTTTGGGGGCCGCTCGACGCAGCGGTATCAGTCGGAGCAGTCTGTTTGTTCTTTAGCGTTTCGTGTGATCCGCTGTGTTTTGGAGAGCCCATCGGACGTGATTTCCACTTCTGTTATTTGTTTCTGTGGTTGTTCGTAGGTGTTGTTGAATGGTGGAGCGGTCTGCCTGAAATGTAAAGGGCAGTTGACTGGTGTGATTGCATTTTGGGATGGTGGTGGTCTGGGGTTTCGTGTTTGTGAGAAAAGGGGTTTGTTTGAAATCAATGAGTTGTGTATTTTAGATGTAAGGGTAATTTAATATTTTAGGATTGTGATCTGTTGCTAAATTCGAGAGAAAGGCTTTGTTTAAATGGCTGAGTTATGTATAAATAACACTCATTACCATAATGAATGAAAAAATAAATGAGGGCTTTATCTTGACATGGCAGGAGGTCATAATAAGGTTTGGAATAATTAGAACAGTTAAAATGAAAAAGTTTAGTTAAAACACTTTTTGTTTGCATTTTCTCTACCAAAGAAAGCAAAATAAAAAAAATATTTCAAACTGATATTCACAGTTTTGCGGAGTTATGTTGTCAAAATAAAGTATGGGAGATTAATTGAACGCATAAATTCTGCAATTCCAAAGCCCTTTTAACGCAGCGGATTATGTTTCTTTCACTGCTTCCTTTGTATGAGAGAGAGAGAGAGAGAGAGAGAGAGAGAGAGAGAGAATGTACCGTGTTTCAACTCTTATAAGAGAGAATCAGAGAGATACATACCTGATATCATCAGGTTTCATGAAATAGAGAAAAATCACTATTAACAAGTAACATGAGAGGAAGATAGGAGGAGAAATTTATGCCTAGTTTCTTCAGATCATATGAGAGAGAGAGAGATGTGAGTTTCGTCGATAGAGAGAGAGAGAGAGAGAGAGAGAGAGAACACAAACAAAAGGCACCCTATCTCTTCAAGTCTTATAACAGCTGGGCAGTTGAAGAATGTTGCAGAAAATTGCAGAATCTCGATGGAGAAAGAGATGAACCCGAAGCCTCTTGTATTCAGTCGGGAGGATCCCCCGAAAATTGCTTTTGACGAGGGTATGTAAATCTGTGCAAGGTGGGTCTTGGAATTCTGGCGAACTGTGGCCGAAGATCGCCCGATCCTTTTTCGGAGGCTGGTTCATCGTCGAGTTTCTCCCTGGGTCCACTTGCTAGGAGGGAGGGAGGCCGGGGGAGTTGATAGTGGCACATGATATGACCTTTGAGACCTTGAGCTTTGGCCCTTAAAGGTCAGGCGTGGTAAAATTAGTGATTAGGATAACATAATTATCTATCTGTTTGAAAAGAACAAGTGGAACGTGTATCCGGGTGTAGTGTATTTTTGTGGTAACAGTTCGTCAACTTTGATCCGATTTCTCTCGAACGGTAATAATCTCTAGATGTTTATTTATCAACTTTCTTTAGGGTTCTTTAACCTTAACCATCACACACAATGACTACGAGAAATAAAGCAGATAAAACTGAGGGAGACACTTTGAACTCACGTCTGTTGTGAATAAAAAAATGATCGAGCACTAATTAGCCCTTGTTTCACATAATAAATATTTGCTCATGCAATTCTTTTCAAGTATCTATCATGTTTTTTTTCCGATTCTGTCTGCGAAGTTGGAAGGACGAAGTTGGTTTAGGTTTATACAGGGGTTAAACCAACTTCCTCATTCCAACTTCGCAGGCAGAATAGGTGAAAAACAAAAACGCGATAGATATTTGAAATGAATTGCACGAGGAAATATTTATTATTTGAAAACAAGGGCTAATTAGTGTTCGGTCAATTTTTAATCACGACAGAAATGAGTTCAAAGTGCCTCCCTCAGTTTTATCTGCTTTATTTATCATAGTTATTTTTTTTATTGCATTTGCTTTTTTATCTGCATTCTCTCTCATAGTATTTTCTTTATTATGCATTTACTCTTTTGTCTGCTTTCTCATAATTTTTCTTATTATCCATTTGCTCTCTCTTCTGTTCTTCTAGTTGTTTTTAAATTGCTTTCCATTTCCCATTAGTCTAAGTGTTTTTTTTTTTTAACTCTTCAGGATATCGCTTTCTCCCCCTCATTCATTTTACCTGCTTTACCTTTTTCTCAGTTACTTTCCCTTTTGTACTTATTTTGCTAGTCCCCATTTCTTTGTCATCTGCCCACCTTGCTTTTTATTCGGATCTTTTTCTTTTTGTTTACCGAGCGTTTCCTTTCCACCGAATTCTTTAACCCTCTTTTTTTCTTCTTCTTCCACAACAACGCTGTTTTACATAAATTTCTTTTATCTTCAACCTGCCTACGTTCCTTTTCGTATTTATTTTTTTTTTTTTTTCTCCTTCTGTTTCTTTTGTTTTTTGTTCTTTTGTCGTTGGATTTTTTTCATTCCTTTCATGCTTTCCATTTTCTATTTTTTTTTTATTTACCTCCCTGTCTTCATTTCCCTTTTGGTTGCCACATCTCTTCCTGTTTCACACAGGGTTCAGTTCCTGTACGTTACGAGTGAAGCAGTTCTGATAAGAGGGAAGGTATGATGTGAGTTGTCTGTGTTTGTTCATTTGGTGTTTTTCTGACCAAGGACTCCGATAAAACCTGATCGTGGCGATTGTAACCAGTCTAGTAGCTGCTTACTAGAACAGAAGGCTCTTTGGGTCTCACTGGATTCATTACCCAAAAAAGTGAGGAAGACGACCTTTGACGGCTCACTGAGGTCAGAGGCATCATATGTTGAAGACTTACTGAGGTCAGAGGCATCAGATGTTGACGACTCACTGAGGTCAGAGGCATCATATGTTGAAGACTTACTGAGGTCAGAGGCATCAGATGTTGACGACTCACTGAGGTCAGAGGCGTCATGTGGCATCAGATGATGACGACCTACTGAGGTCAGAGGCATCATATGTTGACGACTCGCTGAGGTCAGAGGCGTCGTATGTTGACGACTCGCTGAGGTCAGAGGTCAGAGGCGTCGTATGTTGACGACTCGCTGAGGTCAGAGGTCAGAGGCGTCGTATGTTGACGACTCGCTGAGGTCAGAGGCGTCAGACGTTGACGACTCGCTGAGGTCAGAGGCGTCGGACGTTGACGATCGCCATCAGAGGCGTCATGTGTTGACGACTCCGCTGAGCCAAGAGGCGTCGTGCCGACTACCAGCTGGAGGTCCAAGGGCATCGTATGTCGACGACTCACTGAGGTCAGAGGCGTCGTATGTCGACGACTCACTGAGGTCAGAGGCGTCGTGTGTCGACGACTCACTGAGGTCAGAGGCATCAGATGTTCAGTCATTTATTCTGTTAGCTCTTGGGGGACTTTTGAGATATATATTTTTGTGCTTTCTGTTTTCCTGCTTTTCTTACTAGATTCATTCACCTTTGCTTGTTTTCCACATTGAAACTTTTCTTTTCTTCTGTTTGCTCTCGAGTGTTGATTGGCAGCTCAGGTTTTTCTCGTTTCTCCATGTTTCCCCCTTTCTCATTGTATTTTTACATCTACATCCGTACCCTTTTCATCTCTATTTTATCTTTCCCTATACGTTGAATTCAGCTTTCCCTTATTCCTCTTTTGTATCCATTTAATCACACGTACCTTCCTGTCTTTTTATGTATATTTAAAGGTGTCTGTTCCTCCCTTTCGCATTTGTTCACACTTCCCTTTCCTTTCCTTTTTATCCACATAGAACATCTCCGTGGTTCTTCTTTCATGTCAGATCTCTTCATACGCACCTTTCCTATCCTTTCATCCTTATCTTACCTGCCATTTTATTCCCTTTTCTCGATAGATTTGCATTAGCGCGTCTCTGTTCTTCCTTTTCCATGTTAGATTAATTCACGCCTACCTTCCATTCTCTTTTATCCATATTTTCATTTCATTTTCTCCCCTTTTCTCTGTAGATCGATTCAGTGTTCTCACAGACTTCGGAACAGGCATGTCGTTAACCAGCTTTTCGAGAGGTGTTCTAATTTGGGCGACGAGGGGGATGTCCTACAGTGTTAGGGTTAAGATCTGGAGGAGAAAGGAATAACAAAGGGTGGCGAGGTCACCCCTGTATCCTCCGGAATAAAGAATAGAATTGAAAAAAAAAAAAAGGTCAAGTGATACTAACTTCCCATTCTGTGTATTAACTGGAGAGATACCTTATTAATGACTCCACATGCTGACTAAGACCTCGGGAATGACTTTGTTCGAAGAAATATGGGTAGCCTCAGAGTCGGAGCCCCAGAGTCTCTCTCTCTCTCTCTCTCTCTCTCTCTCTCCTCTCAAATGTATTTGCCTCTTTTTTCATATTTTTTACATTATCTTGTTTATATCCCCACATCGAATAATACCACTTTATTTGCTACGATACTGTTCTGCTTATACTGCAGCCGACCTTAAGTATAAATTAATTTTAATTCTTGTATTCGTGTATGAGAAATATCCGTATTTTCTCTCCCTTTTCCTTGTTATTAGCTGTGAGTAATATTCTGATGTTTTTCTTTCTTTTAGTTCCGAATAATAGTCGTCTGTCTTTCTCCCCATTATCAGCTATTTTTTGTATTCCTTTGCCGTTTTCTCGTTGATAGTTTTCCTTATTGTTTCTTTAAATTTCTCTCATCATTTTCAGTCATAAATTTCAGCATTTTTCTCGTGGCTTTCTCTTATTGTTCGTTGTGGGTGGTATCCCGTGGCCTTTCCCTCATTATTATTCATGATTAATATTCCGTTGCTTTTCTTATTGCTGGTTGTGAGTAATATTCCCATTATTTCCTTCATTATGACTTATGAGTAATATTCCATTTCTTTCCTGCATTACTACTTATGAGCGATATTCCATTTCCTTTCCGTTAAAAATCCTTGACTGCAATATTCCATTTCTTAACAAAATTCCATTTCCTTTCCATTTAAGAATCCTTGGAATGCAATATTCCATTTCTTAACAAAATTCCATTTCCTTTCCATTTATAAATCCTTGGAATGCAATATTCCATTTCTTTCCTGCATTACTACTTACAAGCAATATTCCATTTCCTTTCCATTTAAAGGTCTCTAGAATGCTTTCATTGCAGAGGAGGAGAGAAAACACACGTTACATCAGTATCCGGTCTGTTTACAGAATAAGAGCAAAGAATACCTCGGAAGGAAAACGGCTGAAACTTTTATTATGTTTTTAAACCCAGCTCGAAGTTTGGAGCAAACTCCACTCGACTTTTGATTTGTAGCGACTGCTCGGGAAAATTAGTGGTTTACAAAACTGCAGTGAGTTGTGGCCGGTGCCAGGCTATCGACCATTGCCCTCCTCCTCCTCCTCCTCCTCCTCCTCCTCCTCCTCCCTCCTCCCCTCCCTCCTCCTCCTCCCCCTCCTCCTCCTCCTCTTTTTCCTTCCTCCTCTCCTCTTCTTCTTTCTCTTCCTCCTCTTATTGTCTTTCTCTCTCTCTCTCTCTGTCTTACATTTGCTGGCACCTCCTCCTCCTCCTCCTCCTGCTGGCGCCTCCTCCTCCTCCTCCTTCCTTCCTTCTTCTTCCTCCTTCTTCTTCTCTCTCTCTCTCTCTCTCTCTCTCTCTCTCTCTTCTCTCTCTCCTCTCTCTCTCTCTCTCTCTCTCTCTGCGGAGTCCAGTTGCCTCGTCCTTAAATTAATGGCAGTAGAATGCCAGACATCATCAGTGCAAATATAAACATGATTATTCTATTGTCTTTTGTTTGTTCCACCTACCTGAGCTGATGGTGGAACGTTCTATTCACATTCAAGGGTAGTATTGTGTTCGTAAAAAAAAAAAAAAGGAACGTTTAATATGCAACGAATTCTATTTTAAATCATTGTTGTAATAAAGCAAGTATCTTTTGGGGAGCCATACGTTTTAACTGATATCTTTAGCAAGAATTTTAGATATAATTTTTTTACATTTCAATACGACATTTCTTCGTTCATTTGTATCTGTATGTTTACGTGTTTATTTTCAAACTTGAGTTTAGGAAGGATGAAAATAGTCCTTTGTTTTATCACAGAATCTCGGAAGAACAGACCCCTCTTCTCCCCGTTGTCTAGACAACGCCAGTATCGGTTACCGGGTAGTCTTAGATATATTAAGCAGTTTCTATAAATTGACTTGGATGAAGTGTACAGAAGTGGGTGCAATTAGCGGTGCATGTCTGAGGCAGTTTGGAGGGGAATACATCTTGGCATTGAATACGAAGAAAAGAAGATTAGATTTTTCAGCTTAGCTCTGTGTATTTCTCTCATATGCTATTAAGATCGTCGCCCTGAGGATCGTATTGTTACTATCTTGCGCCATTGTCGTTAGTGGATCTGGGTAATAAATTAATCGTTTTGCTTTATATATCTTTACTGAACAGGAAAACTTTATCTTGTACAGCCCCAGAGCTTGTCTTGTACGCATGCATTCTTTCGATTCGGGTTTCGTGTGCTTTATAAGAACTGCTCTAACTTTTATAATAAATTCTACTTTTATAGCAATAAGTACTAGCATTTTATAGTATCATTGCCCACACTTTTCCAAATTCTTTAGAAGAGTTTATTAATCAGGTGCGTTACTTGTGCAAGTAAAATCTTGAGTATACTCGTTCCAGATTCCTTTCACAAAACTGACGAGTTTGGTATTGCATCCTACCACACCTGTACAAAATCTGCACTGTCTGACATTACTTTAGGAAATAAAGCTGAGAGGACGAAGTTCAGCTCTGAAATGAAGTATGTGCACTGGACTAGCAGAAAACTGTGAACAGTATTTAAAGGTGTTTCATCAAAATAATGGTGGTGCAGGTATGTCGTATCTGTGTGTGAATTCTACAAATATGGCTCTCTCTCTCTCTCTCTCTCTCTCTCTCTCTCTCTCTCTCTCTCTCTCTCTCTCTCTCTCTCTCTCTCTCTCTCTCTCTCTCTCGTATCGTATAACATTGCCAGACTTCAGACACTGTTTTGATAAACAATATGCTAGAGAGTTTTTAAGGAACAGCCAAAACCTCTCTCTCTCTCTCTCTCTCTCTCTCTCTCTCTCTCTCTCTCTCTCTCTCTCTCTCTCTCTCTCTTTGACATGACTTTGGAAATAATCTCAGAGATGAAGCTGTATTAAATGATATCTTGAAGAATTCTATGGACTAGATGAGATCATCAGCGTCCATAGAATATCTGTCAAGAGATACATCGGAGAGTTTTGAAGAGTTTTAGAAGGTTGTCCGTCTTCAGAAGTTACAAACCGAGCCACAATAGAACGAATTACTTGTCGCCACCCGCAATGAACAGCCAGCATTTGAACGGGAAGTTATACAGACTTGGCGAGAGATACAAAGGTCATTCAAAAAGTGCTCGGCATCGGCCAAAAGGCGCCTCCGGAGAAAAATAGTTCTTATGTTATTTGTTTCTTTGAGGTTCGTGTACTTCTGCCCCGTTGTGGAAGAGGGTAGCAACCTTACTGTCATATTACTTATTCATATTTTGGATAACTTCTTTATTGCTACCAAAATGATGACCTCAGAGGTGGGACGTAGGCTTACGATATAGGTAAATGTAAGACGATTGGCTGCTTTAGTAAGTTCCATTGTCATACCCCCTCGCAACATTTCAGCTTTGTTGCTTTTTTCATGTAAAGAAATTCTGATTTGAAATACTCTCCATCATTATTTTTACCCTTTTCCATGTAGTCGATCAAAACACTTAGAATCCCAAATGAAAGATGTTGTCTGGATTAGTCTAGAAGCAAATCAAGGGTCTTTCAAGTTTCCACTTAGGTAAGCTCCTCTCTGGTGCCATGTTTGTGGTAGCCTACTCATCGTGCAAACGGCTTGCTCATCCCAAAATGTCAGTCGAAACAAAGTGCTCAGAGCCCAGCAAGACAGATAGTTGTTGATGGCCGTGGGATGATCAAACATCTGTCATCTAAGGCCGTGCGATGAATGGCAGCGACTTGTTCACTGGTGTTTTTGGACATTCCGACGAGGGACCATCCTCTGTGCTGACCCTTTCCCGCCTGAATTCAGCAGTCCATTTCTTACTAGTGGAATAGGTGTATGGCTTTGGGGCATTGCCATTTCAGATATGCATAATAAAGGTGGATCTTTTTGCTTTCCTCTGGTGACATCCAGTGGGCCTCACCGGCAGTGCAGTATGCGTAGGCAGACAATCTAGCTGTTATGTTCTTTTTACATATAAATGGTTTTAGTATCCAGACAAACCAAAACATTTTAGCTGCACCTCTGCTGCACGAAGGCTATATTTGTTTGAATAAACCTCATTAAAGTTATTCATACTATGTACTTTTTTTCACGAAATCTGAGAGAGAGAGAGAGAGAGAGAGAGAGAGAGAGAGAGAGAGAGAGAGAGAGAGAGAGAGAGAAGGGCTTTAATTCACTCGACGTTACTCTAAAGAAAAAATACATACCCTTACACAAAATAGATTCAAAACCAACATCGAGAATCGGAGGAAATCCCCTTGGACTTTTGATGTAGGTTTTATAAGATTCAGCGGAGCGTCTCGGCATTGATAATATGAATGCTGGAAAATCATGGAAAATTGTATCGCAGCGACGCGTGTATATTCGAGGACTGGAACAGTTTGACATTGCTGGAAGTTTTAGTCAAGATTTTGTTTGTTTACAATGTATTTTATGTCTGGAATTGGAAGCCGGTGAACAGCAAATACCGTTTATAGCCAGAATTCGCTGAACATTGAACACGCGTTTCTCTTCTTCTGCCGCCGATCCTATAATTAATATTGCTCCAAGCCTGCGTCATTGTCTTCTCGGACTCCAAATACCGTTAGGATGTATTTGTAAAAACGAAAACTCTCTCTTCTCTCTCTCTCTCTTCTACGTCGCCAGATCCTACAATAACATATAAACCGTAGCCGTAGTTTGAGATCGGCGTCTTGTTCTTAACGATGCTCGTGCGGAAGCAACGAAACAGCTCTCTCTCAACGTCGCTAGATCCTACGCTAATATTATCGAAGCTCATGTCATTATTCGGATCTAAACAGATTGCTATGGAGGATTTGTGAAGAAACGAAAACTCTCTCTCTCTCTCTCTCTCTCTCTCTCTCACACACACACAACGTCGCCAGATCATACACAAATATTATGAAAGCTCTAGCCGTAGTTTGGATCAAAATGGTTGCTAAGGAGGTTTTCTGAAGCAACGAAAAATTTTCTTTCTTTCTTTCTTCTTCTTCTTTCTTCTCTCTCTCTCTCTCTCTCTCTCTCTCTCAACGTCCCAGATCCTACACTATTATGAAAGTTTCAGCTGTAGTTTGATCAAAAAACTGGTTGCTAAGGGAGGTTTTGTGGGGAAGCAACGAAAACAACTTTCTCTCTGTCTCTAATCATAAAATTAAGATAATCATAAAATTAAGATATATATATATATATATATATACAGTTATATATAGATAGACTGATGTCCTAGGGTTTCCAGAGGACTCAAGATCATCAGTGACCCAGAAAATCCAAGTTAGGGGATTGGTGCGTAGAGAGCCTGAGAAGATTGTCCGTCAGCAGTGGATACAAAACGAGCCACATTATGACAGAATTACTTGTCACTACTTACAATGAACTGCCAGTATTGGAGTTGGACGTTAAACAGACTTCAGTATACAGTACAAAACGAGTCTCAGGAGAAATACCATTCTGGCATTATTTTTCAACGTAGTCTCCCTTAACGTCAGTACAGTAGTTTCTCCGATGTTCAAGCACTGCTGTCCCGCCGCGGAAGAAGTTCTTCCTGTGCTTCAAACTTCATTATTGCTCAGAAAAGGATGACCCAGTAGATGGGACTTTGGTATACGAAACCGGTAGAATTCAGGCGGGCTTAGGTCGTTGGGTATGGAACAAAAGGCAGCATCTCTAAAGAACGAGTGGCCGATTCACTCACTGCCACTAGAACGCGCCCCCCCCCCCTTTGCATCTTTTCTGCCTTTTCCAACTGGAGTGATTTTGATTCGAAATGTTCCCCAATGGATGTTTTGATGCTTTCCCAAATAGGTGATCAAAATACTCAGAGTCCTATATCAGACAGGCTGTGATCTTTTCGAAGGACACCATTTGCTCGAATTGTGTAATAGATGGGAAAGTGTAGTGTTCCCATTGCCTGCTTCTGATCTTGATTCACAATCAAAGTGGTGAACACATGTCTCATTCAGGGTAACTGATACCCTCTAGAAATTGTGTAGGTCCGTCTGGACACAAGTCAGCAGTGTCCTAGAAGTTCCTTATAGAGTCAGTTCTTTTCTGGTGCCATTGTTTCTGGTGCCCAACTTGTAGACAACTAGCTCATCCCCAAAATGCCAGTCAGAGGTGCACTGAGCCAGCGGGAGTGATGGTTTTAGACGTCTGTTGGACAGTCAAACATACTTCAGCTAAGCCTGTGCTATAAATAGCATCGACTTGTTTGCTTATGGATGATGTTTTTGGACTTGCCAATCTACTGTGTTGTCTCTGCTCTGCCTCAGTTCAACAGACCATTTCTTAACAGCTAGGTGATAGTCTTCACTAAATTATTTTTTATCATTTCGCTATGGGTTCCTTTGGGGTCTCATACGCTTGCAGTTATAATCAAATGTAAGGAATTTTGCTCTTGCACCAAGTAACTTTA
>NC_089755.1:47385120-47435120 GCF_040412425.1 Macrobrachium rosenbergii
GTGAGTTAGTTGCTGTGTAATTTGACTCTCTCTCTCTCTCTCTCTCTCTCTCTCTCTCTCTCTCTCTCTCTCTCTCTCTCAGCAACCACAGTATGTATGTGATTAGTGTTTACGAATGCTTACGTACACATGGCGTGTTGTGTGTCATGCGTGTACGTTATGCATAAATATTAAAAGGCAAAGTAGTAGCTCGTTTGAGGGACAGTTAACTCCTTTGTTTCTCGTTAATTGGGAGTTAAATCAATTTGGCGGAAATAAGAAGAGCAGAATTAAAACGGATTAATTTTTTCCTACGTAATTACGACGAGACAATTAGTTTTGTTGGTTTAAAAGCATCGTCAGTATCGCTAATTAAGTTTTGTAGTCACTTTTTTTTTCCTCCCTCCATCCTTTGGTGTATTTAACAGAAATCTGCGAAAGTGACTTTCACTACGGAATTAGATTAGCATTGAGCTCAGACAACGGGAGTCTTTATTCTCTCTCTCTCTCTCTCTCTCTCTCTCTCTCTCTCTCTCTCTCTCTCATACACATTGTGTGTGCGTGTTTCCGTGGATATACCGAGTAGATTTTGTGGAGGTAATTAATGTAGTTATTTCTCTCTCTCTCTCTCTCTCTCTCTCTCTCTCTCTCTCTCTCTCTCTCTCTCTCTCTCTCTCTCTCTCTGGCTATACTATATCGTGGATGCAAATATGCATATTAGAATATGTAAATTTGTTCCTTTTTGTCATTTCATTACAGTGTTTTCATTCCGTTGTTCAAGATATTCTCAAGAGTAAAATGGTTTTAGTTTTAGATACTTCTACGGTTATAATCCCTGGAATATCTAATTCACTCTTTATGCAGATATTCCCATCCATAAAATTGCACTTATAAATAAATATTCTTCAGTTAATAATACCCATTATATGATATTCCCAGCGGTAGAATAATTTAAATTTATATATTTTGAAGTGGAAAGTATGAGCGTTTATTTTGTAAAAAAAAAAAAAAAAAAGGATTAGTTTGACCTACTGGAGTTTTATCACTTGTACTGAATTAAAGGCCGTTTTCTACTGTCTTTTCGTCCATTGCAAAAGTAGAAAAAATAATATAAATAACTCCGTGGAAGGTTATGACAAATTAAAATTGCCTGAAGATAATTTTGCACTGCGTTTTCTTGGTCTGGTTCGCTTTCATCAGGATTTTTCTTGAATCTTTGTTAATATTTGATGAATCTTCGAAAGAGATTCGGTAGATGTTCGTGCGCAATCCGTGCAAGATACATTCATTAACACTAAGTGGTTTTAGAAGTTTACATTCCAAGTATCTTTCTCTGCGTTCTTTACTGTTATTATTTTGTTTTTAAACTCAGCAGCTGGGGATATATATATATATATATATATATATATATATATATATATATATATATATATATATATATATATATATATATATATATATATATATATATATATATATATATATATAAGCACACCGCACATCCTTTGGTTGTCTTGTTTCATCGCCCTCAGTCATTTCATTACTTCGGAACTCTCTTCAAAAGCAAAAGCAGGAGATGGAATGGGATTTTTATTCACGTCGGGCTGCTAACACCCGGCGGATTCGCTCCTGCTCTTTTTATACATTATCCCATTAAGTCTTTTCGCATCGGTTCGTTTTCAGCGTCGGTACCGGCTAAAAGCACTTTTGCGGGTTCCTTAAAAGGAAAATATTACCTTCCAGCCCACACCCATTTATTGTTTTTATCATCGTAACTCTGTATCCCTCCTTCCACGCCATTAACCCAGGGTTCTTTGCCGCGAGGGTAAATCGCCAAAGCAAAGCGAGCTTCCGGCTCACTCGTGTGAAGAAAAGAAAAAAATAGGTAAAATAAAAACGCTCATAACATTTTGATTTTCTGAGTGAAAGAACGTCCCCCTCCAGCACTAGATCATACTGTTGGCTTCCCGTGCCGCAATGTCTCCATTCTGCTCTCAAACTAGATTCACAGGGCATGCTGCAAGTTTTTTTTTTTTTTTTTTTTTTTTTACGGAGAGGTTGCTAGCCCCTTACCAATGCCAACTAGTGGATGCTGCCTCACTAATTTTCTCTGTAACTTGGGCTCCATTTTGCCCCCTTTGCAGATCACAGCAGACCTCTAAGGTCTCTTGTAATTTGATTTTAGGATGAAATTGCTAGCCTTCTTATGCCAGTCACCAAATACTCACTGTCTCACTTTGTTGACGTCTCTAGCCTCGTTAACACCCGTTGCCCCTCGCAGTTGGCTCCCTAAGTCTGCTGTTTATTTCTGTACATTGATCCTTAAGATGTGTTACTTAGTTTCATGCTCATGCTCAGCAACAGATCTTCTTCTTCTTCTCTTTTTCTCAGCTTCATCCCCAGTTGCGGTCGCTGTTTTTAATGAGCCACTTCCAGCTGTATCGATCTTGTGCGGAAATCGTGATAAACAATAGATGATGAAAGCCCGTAGATGACCACTAATGTTAATGTGAAACGACGATTTACATACTTTTTATTATTTCCATATTTATTTCTTATTAGTTTATTCATTCTTATCTGCATATTTATCTGTTCTTGTGGATGTTTTCCTTTTTTTCCACTCGTCCATTACCTTCGCTTGAAGCGCGCTTAGCAAGTTAATAACCTTTGTACTTGTTCCATCTAAATGTGTGCTCAGTCTTAGTAGCAATCATATTCTCTTTATACAATACAGTACGGTATTTATTCATATACTTGTTTATTCCTGAGAGAGAGAGAGAGAGAGAGAGAGAGAGAGAGAGAGAGAGAGAAACTCCGCGTTTGGACTTGACGTCGTACAGCCCGGAGCCAGCTATTCTCTCCATAGTCTTCTGAATAGCTCGAGTCGAGGCTCCTTGGGGAAGGTACTTAACGTCCCTAGGGTCAGGACCTTCTCGTAATACAGTCGGGGTGGACAGCATCGACTCACTTTTAATAATAATAATAATAATAATAATAATAATATATTAAAAGTATCATACGATATGTGCCGTATCCTTATTTTTTTATTTTTTTAAATTTTTTTTTAAATATGAAAGTTGCCGTGTAGCCGAGACATTTTTCTTATTAGAGCAGATGCTATAACGAGGTCAATGTATGGTAAGCGATGTTGTCTCGGTTTCCTCCTCGTCGTCGTTATAGAGAGAGAGAGAGAGAGAGAGAGAGAGAGAGAGAGAGAGAGAGAGACTCCTGCTGCTCTACACTGTGACGATATTCTTGCATTTACATTGCAAATGAAATATCAACCGGGGAGTTTTGCGCAAGGCCATACTGGTGTCACATGACAAAAATGGAGTCTGTCGGGATTGGAGGCGGGTTTCATTTTCTGTACTGTAAAAAAAAAAAAAAAATGTTGGGTGGTATTGCTACCTTGAAAAAACCTGTGGGCGAAAACTGTACATTTTACACACCGTTTCCTACAGAATAGGTCAAAAGTCACTGAACTCACAAGTCAGTAGCGGAAGAAACGTCTTAGATTTATTCAGCCATTGGATGTGTGGGAACGGGCGTCGACATTGTTATATACAGTATGTATATATATATATATATATATATATATATATATATATATATATATATATATATATATATATATATATATATATATATATTTTATATATATATATACTTATATGTGTGTGTGAGAGAGAGAGAGAGATAGATAAAATTATGTTAAAATTCAAATCGTAATTAACACTTATTAAAAAAGGGTTGTTTCCTTTGAGGTATAGAGATGTAACATCGATAACTAACAGAGCAGAGAGAGAGAGAGAGAGAGAGAGAGAGAGTCTGATGGAATGGAAGAGCGAGACATAGCCGACGTAACGGGCACCTCATTGCCGTTATCTAACCAAGGTAAGAGAATAAAAATGAAAGAGGGAAGACCGTAAGGTCTCCATTTCCAAGGAAGCTCAGATCCGCTTTTCAAAGGCAGGATATCGTTCCGAGAATTCCCTTCTGCTGATCATTCAACAGGATTCATTTCTTTTTGCTTCATGCAAAGGACGTTTAACTCGAAGACTTTGGCTCCACCCCAGGGGAGGAGGTTTATTGCGGTGGTTATTGTAGTGGAAGGATAACAGTGCTTTTAGATCTCGAGGGCCTCTCCCGCACGTACTCGGCGGCTATACTTGATTTTCATTATCTCTCTCTCTCTCTCTCTCTCTCTCTCTCTCTCTCTCTCTCTCTCTCTCTCTCTCTCTTTTCAACTGAAGGAGGCATGATGTTCTCGCTTATATTCATTGCTTGCTTTATCGAAGATGGAATTTATTATGTTTTAAGAGAAATTACACATTATTGTTATTATTTCACAATTTAATATTATTTAATTCTTGAAGTAGCGTTTCATTATCGCTCGGAACCTGAATAGTTAAAATAAGGTGCACCGTTGACCCGTAGGTTGCTAGTTCACGACAATGAAAACTTCAAGCTCGTTAGCTGTGACTGCAGAGTGCAAGTACTTACAAAATGGCGGTAATGTAAGAGATGGTCGAGAAGGCGTTTCACTAGTAGAAACTGTCGAGGCGAGAAGTCCAGCCACCAGGAACCTTGCAATCCGTCCGGAGTCTCGGATAAATGTGTATAGGACCCGCTGGTCGCTTTTCACCAGATACTTATGTAACTGTAATAATCTTATTGCCGAAGTCTCAACCCGAGTAATCAGAACAAGATCAGGTCGGCTTCGTAACCCCGTTCTAATTACTCGGGATGCGGATTCGGTTCCCGCTACCGGACTTCGGAATTTCTTTATATTTCTTGCGTGTGAATCTGAGGCTTTGTAGTGACAAGCGTATCAAAAATGGGTGAGGAGTTCGACAAGCGGAGAGGCATTGTGGCTATTATAATTATCTATTTATATATTTTTAAATATATATATGTATATATATATATATATATTTATAAATATATATATACATATATATGGTATAATTATTTATATATGTACATATTATATACAGTATATATATATATATATATATATACATACATATATATATATATATATATATATATATATATATATATATATATATATACATATATATATATATATATATATATATATATATATATATATAGTATATATATATATATATATATATATGTATATGTATATATATACACAGTTTATATATATGTGTGTGTAAGGAGAGAGAGAGAGTATATATATATATATATATATATATATATATATATATATATATATAATATATATATATATATATATATATATTATAAATACGTATATTTACAAAAATTTGACTTTTAAATCTCTTGTCGTTTCCCATTATTTTTCAGTTTCGGGCGGGTCCTTTGACTGATAACATAGTCTGGTGCAAAGGTACCGCTATTTGACAAATGGGGAATGCTTTGAGGAGAGAGAGAGAGAGAGATGTCTGCACATCCTGGCGGTTTCTAAATCTCGGATAAAATGCCGACACATGAAAAGATGGGGAGGGAGATATAGAGAGGGTTGATGGAAGGGCGAGGGTTGGTGCCTTTTTTTTGGAATGACAAGAATGAGAAAGAGAGAGAGAGAGAGAGAGGATAAAACTTTGAATGAGTGGAAATGTGTTCATGTTAGTGTGTGCAAGAGAGAGATGGGGAATAGCATTTCACAGTTTCGGCTAGAATTGTTACTTGTTGGTATGTTTGCTTGTCTTTCAAAGAGAGAGAGAGAGAGAGAGAGAGAGAGAGAGAGAGAGAGAGAGAGAGAGAGAGAGAGATAATGATGATGATGATGATGAAAATATCCATGTAAGTTGTAAGAAGTTATAAGAGAAATCATAGGTTAATTGCCAAGAGAATGTAATATTTATAAAGTTAGGGAATGTGCGGAACTGAAAATATATTATGAATATTTGAGTAGGTCAAAAGATATTTTTGTTCACGTGTGAAAAGTAGAGAGCAGGAAGTGTTCCTTGACGCTAGATAGTTGCAAGAGACAGAGAAAATATGCCTTGAAAACCTCTCGGAAATCGAATGGCTGTGTAAAAAACTTGCATAAAACTGTGGTGATACAATATGTAAAAACGTAAAACTATGATGATACTGTACACGTATGGAAACAGCTGTCCATCCACATATATATTATTTATATTATTTTCACCATAGCATTGATAATCTACGTCTCTTATGATCCACGTTTAGATTTTCTGTTGTTCAGTCTGTGGCCAGCCTCTCTTACCACTGGCACCTTTATAAATACGCAAAATGAAGGTACTTTGTCCAAAATGAAGGTCCTTGGTCCAAGGTTAGGGACGGTACGTAACGTCCCTAAGGACAGGACTTTCCGTCTCGACCCTGGCTTATATCACCGTCATGTTTAACAGCATGGGAACAAATTGATATATACACAGTGAGTTAACTATCTCGTCCACAGTGAGATTTCGCTACCCACTTTTTTCATTAGACTTTTTAAACAATTTTACTGTAAATGTTAACGCCATATAATTCCTCATTGTGATATAACATGCTGAAATGCTAATAAAGCATTGTTATAATAATGATATAATAATAGTAATGACAGCAACAATAGTATTTCATCAGTGGCTGTTTATAGTAAAGGATCATAGCAATAAAATTGTGGTCAGTTTTATATATATATATATATATATATATATATATATATATATATATATATATATATATTTATATATGTATGTATGTATATGAGCTGATTTAGTTTGCATAAAATGCTTTTTGTCAGTCGATTGCGCGAGGTTACTTAACGGTACGGCTTTCCCATGTGTTTTCTTGTAAAGAAATGAATTCTTAGCCTAACAACCCTCCTTTTATTTTGAAAGTAGGTGTTTGCTTTGAAATATCGCATTCTTTGTTTTGACAACAGCTATCATTTTCTTTCTGTTGAAGAACGGAATCCTTTGCGGAGTATCGCATGCTTTATTCTTAAGAAAACAATCCTTTTCAAATTGTCTTCATGTGCTTAATTTTGAAAGAAATTAGGTAAACAACTTACGGTATATTTTGAAGCCGTTCCTCGGAAAATATTAAAAAATGCTTTATTTACTTTTCAAGCTCCACAAAAGTATTATTACTCTTTGCTGTACGAATGTAAAGTCACGCGCAGTGCATTGGAAGGGCCGAGTGACAGAGGCACAGGACTAGATTGGCGTCCTGAGCAGCAGTTGTGTCTCTAAAGATAAAGCGAGTTTAAATCTCGTCTAAGCGGCTGGGTCTTCGCTCTTTGAAATGCTTGTGAAGATACGAGGCTACATGTCCCACACAATAGGAACCTCGCGAGGAGATGATGAAGTGTTTTGTTCTTTCCATAAAATACTTCAAGTCGTGACGTTCGTGTATCCCACAGTAAAGAAACTGCTCGTCGTAAGAATTAAAATTACTTTCATGTTCCTCCTCCTCCTCCCCACCCACCCACCCACCCACCCCGCCTTCCTCACTCCTCAGCGCTCCACCCCCCTCCCAACCTCACCCCCGTCCCCATTCCCAACATATTGATCCAGGTCTAAATCTTCTTCTTTTCCTCTCATATGAGGATAATCTATGGGGGATTTCATGGGTGGGTCTCTTCTCTCTCTCAAGCTTTTGTGTTATTTTTTATGCGGTGGAATACTGAGTACATTACTTCCCCCTTCCCGGAAGTTTTTGCGGTTTTATCATGATCTTCGATATGATGCAGTATTTTGGAATACGATTACGTATCATCTCTCTCTCTCTCTCTCTCTCTCTCTCTCTCTCTCTCTCTCTCTCTCTCTCTCTCTCTCTCTGTCGTCACATACTTATGTGTAAACATATATATGTGATTTTTCGTGTGCGTAATTTGCCACACATTTGCCTACTCAAATGGACGTGTATGTAGCTTTTACAGAATTAATTAGCACGAAAATTTATGCACTAAGTGTTCAGATTTTTGAAGATGTCGATATGCCTTATTCCTGCTAATGGCCGACAGTAAATTTACAAGGATATATATTCTGAAGAATACCGGAAATGAATTTACAAGGATATATATCCTGAAGAATGTGACACAGAGCAAAGAGGACAAAGAGATCGCCGGGACCGGAAAATGAGTGTTAATTTCCGCCTTGTGCAGTGTTGATATGAAATTGCTGAAAACGTTTTCAAAAAAGGACACTGGAGACAAAATTTTCGGAAGAAAGAGTAGTGAAAGAAAAGAGTGCCGATAGTAGGGCATCCAAAATTGAAATTGAAAAGTAATAACAGTGCCTGTATCTTAAAGAATTAAATAAAAATGAATGGTTAAGATCTCTTGATTTTTTTTTTTTTTGTATGGGAAAGTGGATTAATGCTACCGTTAATATCAAAAGATAATACTCTAGCAGTTACCTGGCGAAATGGTAGTGATGAAAATGATAAGTAACTGATGGAATTAGTTATGGTAAGGGACAGGATTAATAAAGTACAGGGTTAGACCGTCCCGGTGTTTCTGCGCATGTTTGTGACGTCACTGGTATGCACCGTAGAAGAAAACCAGGAAAACAAAGAAATGAAGGGTCACTATGGTAATTGTTTGCCCACACGCATTCTCTCTCTCTCTCTCTCTCTCTCTCTCTCTCTCTCTCTCTCTCTCTCTCTCTCTCACACCCTTTGGTGAGAGAGGTCCCCGTCAATCTCCAGGTACTGCTGAATTAAAGGATTGATATAATCCTGACTGAAAGAATTGATATAATCCTCCAAATGTCTTTTTATTGCTATTTGGGTAATGCAGTAGGCCTAACTGTGTAAATCCGGACCAGTGTGTCTTTGTTTCTTTTATGATTCCTTACATTCTTTGGTTAATATATGTACATACATACATACAGAGAGACACACACACACATATATATATATATATATATATATATATATATATATATATATATATATATATATACACTATATCTATCTATCTATATATATATGTATGTGTGTGTGTACTTTAATGACAGTCTTAACTATCATCAGCAACCCACATCATTCAACGTAAAAAAGGATAAAAATTCTGTTTAAATTTTGTGCTATATATTAATCCTGGGACTTACCAGGTGAAGAGCGTGTAATCCGGGTTAAGAGAGTTTTCGTGATTTTTCACTCTGAGGTCAAATACTGACTGATGACTTTCCTTTACCTAACCTCAGCCAGATGCAGCCAGACGACGTCATGCGCGAATTGTCCTTGTTTGGTCAGAAGCGGACTAACCCTGTACTCTAATAATCCTGGTAAGGGATGTCGTATACTTGCGATTTCGTAATGTTAAATGAATATTTCATGACTTTGTGATCTTCAGCTGAATAATATTTCTATAACTGCAAAACTACATTATAAAAAAAAATGTTTTCTTTGTTTTTAAATGGACTAAAATATTGTAAAAACAAACTACGAATGAAGTCAGGGAATGGTTAGGAATTAAAAAAAAAATGCATCGACATGCACAAAATAACCACAAAGTAAACGTAAACGGATGAACAAATAAATAGGATTAAAATAGCTTACCGCGCGCTTGCAAATGTGTTTTGTTGGGCTGTGAAGTGAAAAACAAGAAAAGAAATAAGAAATACAGAACATTCGAGAGAGGCAGAAATATTCTTAGTAGAAAATGTTAACGGTATTAGCCTGTCCAAGTAAAATATGAGAAAGGGCATTCAAGTTACTGCTACTTTCTTAGCTTAACGATCTGGCAATAATATTTAAGCATTGAACTTTCAAAAAGTTGCAACACAGGCAACAGGTAAAATGGGAAGTATCTTGATTTGATAATCTAAGATTGGGATCCAACAGGTATTGAAGTATAAAGGTCAAGAAATTTTAAGCCTATATTTTATCGATTAAAGGATTGAATAAGAGAAATTGGAATATATTGATCCTAGATATGTTGGCAATTTTAATATTCTGTGAAAAAATCCTAGGAATGGAAGCCTCGTTAATTTGATCTAGATGTTCACGGGCTGCTCTGTGACCTATAGCCCGTGCTCACATAAAGCCAGCTTAATAAAAAAACAACATCCAGATGCAAAGGTAAAATGAGTTGTAAATACTCAGCTCACAGTAATGTTTAGAAGGAAGAAAATTTTAGATCTTCTTTGTTTTAATTTTTAGCCATCTGTGATTGTGACCATCGACCTTGGTTAGTGTGAGATCTTTTACTTTCAGCAATGAACGCCTGAGCTCTGTAGTGCTGTTTGTTGTGTATTTTGAGTCTTAGTTATGTGTCCTTTCAGATGCAGATACGGGTCTTGTTTACGTGTCTTTTAAAAACACACCGGCAGACATCTTTTTCCATAATGTTTCGTTTCAGTTACGAAGCTAGGAATTTCAGTTTCCTTAACTTGAAATTTATGTATCTGAGTTATATATATATTATATATATATATATATATATATATATATATATATATATATATATATATATATATATATATATATAGAAATCATCAACACACAATCACGTGTGAACAGAAATAAATTTCTGACTCACGTCGGATCGAACCCAGGTCTCTCAGGTGGAAAACAAGGGCGTTACCCATGGGCTATATACAAGTCTAAAGTCGGAACCGAGAGCAACTGCACCCAAGGAATTACCTGGGCAAGCTTAACTGCTTGCATACCAGCGAGTTTTCCCCAACTTCCCGACTCAGCAATGACCCAATGGACAACATTTCATTCGAATTATCCTTCTGAGTGAATAAGATAGAAATCATCAACACACAATCACGTGTGGAATAGAAATAAATTTCTTTGACTCACGTCGGGGATCGAACCCAGTCTCTCAGGTGGAAAGCAGGGCGTTACCACTGGGCCATACAGTCTAAAGAAGTCAGAAGCAACTGTACCCAGGGAATTACCTGGGCAGCCCAACCGCACGCCTACGCGAGTTTTCCCCAACTTCCCGACTGTGACCCAATGGACAACATTTCATTCGAATTATCCCTTCTGAGTGAACAAGATAGAAATCATCAACACACAATCACGTGTGGAACAGAAATAAATTTCTGACTCACGTCGGGATCGAACCCAGGTCTCTCAGGTGGAAAGCAAGGGCGTTACCCACTGGGCCATACAAGTCTAAAAGAAGTCGGAACCTGAGAGCAACTGCACCCAGGAATTACCTGGGCAAGCTAACTGCTTGCATACCAGCGAGTTTTCCCCAACTTCCCGACTCAGCAATGACCCAATGGACAACATTTCATTCGAATTATCCCTTCTGAGTGAATAAGATGAAATCATCAACACACAATCACGTGTGGAACAGAAATAAATTTCTGACTCACGTCAGGATCGAACCCAGGTCTCTCAGGTGGAAAGCAAGGGCGTTACCCACTGGGCCATACAAGTCTAAAGAAGTCGGAACCTGAGAGCAACTGCACCCAAGGAATTACCTGGGCAAGCTAACTGCTTGCATACCAGCAAAGTTTTCCCAACTTCCCGACTCAGCAATGACCCAATGGACAACATTTCATTCGAATTATCCCTTCTGAGTGAATAAGATAGAAATCATCAACACACAATCACGTGTGGAACAGAAATAAATTTCTGACTCACGTCGGGATCGAACCCAGGTCTCTCAGGTGGAAAGCAAGGGCGTTACCCACTGGGCCATACAAGTCTAAAAGAAGTCGGAACCTGAGAGCAACTACACCCAAGGAATTACCTGGGCAAGCTAACTGCTTGCATACCAGCGAGTTTTCCCCAACTTCCCGACTCAGCAATGACCCAATGGACAACATTTCATTCGAATTATCCCTTCTGAGTGAATAAGATAGAAATCATCAACACACAATCACGTGTGGAACAGAAATAATTTTCGACTTTCACGTCGGGTCGATCCCAGGTTCAGGTGGAAAGCAGTGGCAAAGCCACTGGGGCCATACAGTTAAAGAAGTCGGAACTCGAGATAACTGCACTGGCGTCAGTCGCAGTTAACTGCTTTCAGATACCAGCGAGTTTTCCCCCAACTTGGGGAAAACTTCCCTGGTATGCAAGCAGTTGTTTTGCCCAGGCATTCCTTTTTGCAGTTGCCTCAGGTTCCACTTTTAGACTTGTATGGCCCAGTGGGTAACGCCCTTGCTTCACCCGAGAGACTGGGCCTGATCCCGACGTGAGTCAGAAATTATTTCTGTTCCACACGTGATTGTGTGTTGATGATTTCATCTTATTCACTCAGAAGGGATAAATTCGAATGAAATGTTGTCCATTGGGTCATTGCTGGAGTCGGGAAGTTGGGGAAAATCAGCTGGTATGCAAGCAGTTAGTTTGCCCAGGTAACTTTTGGGCAGCTACTCTCAGGTTCCAATTTTAGACTTGTATGGCCCAGTGGGTAACGCCTTTGCTTTCCACCTGAGAGACCTGGGTTCGATCCTGACGTGAGTCAGAAATTTATTTCTGTTCCACACGTGATTGTGTGTTGATGATTTCATCTTATTCACTCAGAAGGGATAATTCGAATGAAATGTTGTCCATTGGGTCATTGCTGAGTCGGACAGTTGGGAAAACTGCTGGTATGCAAGCAGTTAGCTTGCCCAGGTAATTCCTGGGTGCAGTTGCTCAGGTTCTGACTTCTTTTTAGACTTGTATGGCCCAGTGGGTAACGCCTCGTTTTCCACCTGAGAGACCTGGTTCGATCCTGACGTGAGTCAGAAATTTATTTCTGTTCCACACGTGATTGTGTGTTGATGATTTCATCTTATTCACTCAGAAGCGGATAATTGAATGAAATCGTTGTCCATTGGGTCATTGCTGAGTCGGGAAGTTGGGAAAATCCGCTGGTATGCAAGCAGTTAGCTTGCCCAGGTAATTCCTTGGGTGCAGTTGCTCTCAGGTTCCGACTTCTTTAGACGCAATGGCCCAGTGGTAACGCCTTTGCTTTCCACCTGAGAGACCGTCTGATCCTGACGTGAGTCAGAAATTTATTCTGTTCCACACGTGATTGTGTGTTGATGATTTCTATCTTATTCACCAGAAGGGATAATTCGAATGAAATGTTGTCCATTGGGTCATTGCTGAGTCGGGAAGCCAGAAAACTTCGCTGGTATGCAAGCAGCTAGCTTGCCCAGGTAATTCCTGGGTGCAGTTGCTCTAAGGTCTCCGACTTCTTTTAGACTTGTATGGCCCAGTGGTAACGCCCTTGCTTTCCACCTGAGAGACCTGGGTTCGATCCCGACGTGAGTCAGAAATTTATTTATATATATATATATATATATGTTACATGCATGCATAGATTGCTGTCTTTATAATATATAAATATTATATATAGCTTTTAAGTGTACGTTCCCTGCTGAGGTATATCCTATATCACCCAATAGAAATGTGGCTAACAAAAATACGGGGAAAATCGAGTTAGGATTGCATGGTTTAACGTGAGTTGAAATGTGTTATTCAGTATGTGATACTGAATTCCCTTGTACAGAAAAGCTTTTATACAAATGTTAAATATAACAGATTAGATATCATTTCCATTTAACTTGGAAAAGCAAGTTTGTTTAAGACTGAGATACGGTCATAAAAACAATAGGATAAGAGAGTAAAGACTTTTTTAAAAATAGTTTAATGACAATTTTTACTCCTTGAATTTGCTGTGTTTATTTTAGTTTTATGTAAATATTAAATTTACACAAATATGCTTTCTCAGATTATTTAATAATAATAATAATAATAATAATAATTCTTGAAATAGCAGTTATGTTAAGTGGTGCTATATTTTCCATCATCATTCAAGTACTTCAGTTAAACTATTGTTTGAAAAAATCTTTTCTTTATATCTTGGTATTGCATATTAACATATTACTTTCTCGGTAACAATACCCTTGTAAGCGTTTTAACATCATTAATTATTATGCATGATCATGTAGCCCCGCTTGGAATGTTTAAAAAGTCCTTTAATGTATTTTAGTTTTCTGTAAAAGAAAACTGTTGTGCCAGCTTTGTCTGTCCGTCCGCGCTTTATTCTGTCCGCTATTTTTATGTCCGTCCTCAGATCTTAAAAACTACTGAGGCCAGAGGGCTGGAAATTATGTTGATCATCCACCCTCCAATCATCAAACGTACCAAATTGCAGCCCTCTAGCCTCAGTGGTTTTTACTTTAAGGTTAAAGTTAGCTATGATCGTGCTTCTGGCAACGCAACAACACAGGCCACCACGGCCCGCTGAGAGCTTCATGGGCCGCGGCTCCTACAGCATTATGCCGAGACCACCGAAAGATAGATCTGTTTTTGGTGGCCTTGATTATGCGCTGTAGCGGCTGTACAGAAAACTCGATTGCGCCTAAGAAACATGGGCGCATTTTTTACTTGTTTTAAACAATGTTAGTCTGGGTGCTTTCACGCCTCTGCCACTAATTGATAGCATCCGCTCATTTTGCGGTGCCTCGCTCATCAGGGCGTTTTCAACAGCGAATTGTGAAGCGTCTCTATGGGCCCTTAAATAGCAAAAGCCCGTTCAGCAATTAGATTACCGGCTTGGACTGTTTGACCCCCATTTTTTTTTCAAGCGCACGCCGAAGCCCGAATGGAATCGGACTGTGTTGCAGGACAAATCAAATCTGGTCCACTTCCAGCTTTTTGTTATTCATTCCGGCGGATGAATCACGCGCGTTGACAAGCGCCAGTTGATGACAACGCTTACCTGATGTTTGCTTTTTAGGTATTTTCTGTTTTTGTTGTTTTTGGTGTTTTTTTTTTTTTTTTTTTTTGCTTGGGGATGTTAGGTTTTGTTACTGATGATAGTAGGTGTTTTTCCATTTACTTTTTTATTTGGGTAGTGATGTTGGTGATGTATGTTATGGTCTTTTATTATTACCAATTTGCCTCCAGTGTTAGGCGTATACTATTGAGAAAGTCGCTTTGCGTAATGTGATATAATTTAATGTAATATAACGTTAAATTTTCATTTTTAACAGCCATAAAGTCAAATAGATCCTGCAATGTAATATAATGTTTTTCGGTGATAATTTCTTGAGCTTAATAACCTAATAGTGAAGTGAATTCCCTAATCAAGGTTATATTTCGGAAAATGATTAATCTTTGTCAAATCTTATGAAAATAATATATTATTTTACTGATAATCAAGTTAAATACATATATGATTCATTCACGTTCATGCAATATTGACAAACATGAAAATTTAAAGGATCTGACACGGTTTAGATTCTTTTAACATCATCGTCAAGGAAATAATGCAATACATGCAAAGCTTTGTTATTCCTGATTCCTATGATCTATAATCTTCTCTTTTTCAAGTGGCTGGTTTTTTTTTCGCTTACTTCTCCCCTCTTTTTGCATCAAGCGTGAGGGTGCATGTCTCACCAACCTTTTAAATTAAAAAGAAAAAGTGCAATTTACATCTTTTATTCGAGCAGGAAATGTATTCTTTCCTGCTACGAATAGCCTATATACAGCTCTATGCTGTTGGGGAACCGGGGGCGGGGGGGGGCGGCAAAATGGATTACACGCTGTGAAGTAAATCTCATTTAAAAGGTGGTAGTTTGATATATTGTTTTAAGGGCGGAACGTAAACGCTCAAGTCGCTGTTTCCAGCAGTGTTATACATTGTTTGTCTATTAGGTTCCGTCATTTCATGATATATATATATATATATATATATATATATATATATATATATATATATATATATATATATATATATATTACATGTATGTGTGTATCATATATATCTATTATACATATATACATTTTATATATATATATATATATATATATATATATATATATATACATATACAGTATATATATATTGCTGGATGGCTTTAGATAGTGTTTTCTCTTTCAGAGTGTAGTCATGACTCTCAAATTAGGTTAGTGGCCTCATAACACACCTGCTCCACAATGGCCACGTGGTATATGAACGGACTGTGCCTGGCATTCCCACCCCGGACATCCATCTCAACGTTGACTGAGAAAGAGAAATATAAGAAACGTTTAACTACGCCTTTGAAAGTATCCTGCCTCTTAAGTTTTCGTGCAGAAGTCAAACTTGATTTGACGTAGTTTATTGTGCTTTTAAAGAAACGTTTGTGTATTCATTTGTCAAGATGACTTCTGCTTAACGCAACGGAAAACTAGGTTAAGCGAATGAAATCCTCGAAGGCATAAATAAAACCGTAGACCTAAGGCGTAGGACTATTCGTAGGGGCTCAGCCCGAAAAATAGAACCGTTCTATCATAAGCTCCGAAAAGTGAGCACCATAATGAACGAGCAGATGGAAGCCGCTTTTATCCAATTTACTTTCGGACGATTTCCTTCTTTTCATTTTCTCAGACGGAATTTTTTTTTTCCCTTTTCTTCTGTTCCCCACCCACCCCTTATCCAACCCCCCCCCCTCCGTAACCCGCACTCTGTCCTCCATTCTCTTCATCCAGTCCCCCACATAGTATACCCCTCCAATAATTCCGGTCTGACCCTGACATCATTATGTTCTTTTTTATATATATTTTTCTTTTTTTTTTTATTATGTGATGTTCTTGCTAGTTTCTCCAGGGAGGTTTTGGCCGTGTGGTTAGTAAGTGAATAACTTGTTTTTACTAGTCTGTGTCATTTTGCAATTTTAATTTGATAAATTGAGCGATGTCGCTTTTTTATTGCACAGAAATACACACACGCATATATATATATATATATATATATATATATATATATATATATATATATATGTGTGTGTGTGTGTGTGTGTGTGTATGTGTGTGTGTTTGTGTGTGTTCATACGTGTGTGGATGTAGCTGTAGCCTTTGACGTTGGGAATGCATTTTTTATTCACAAATAATAAAATGCACATTTATCAAAGCATCAAGACGCAGTCATTCCTTTGTATTTTCACTGCTGTATATTTATGTTCACAGCAATGGCAATTTATTTATTTATTTATTTAATTTTTTTTGACCGAATAACGAGGACTCCATGTCTTCTTGATTTCGGTAAATATGGGATTTTGATTTTTGACGGGGGATGTGTATCGTCTAGCAGTTCCAGTGGCTTTCACCTCCTCCTCCTCCTCCTCCTCCTCCCTCCTCCTCCTCCTCCTCCTCCAAGTTGCTCTGCCTCTTTTTGCCGAAGACAATTCGATTATGAAGATGGCAGCGGCGGCCTTGCAGCCCTCCCTCACGTCCAGGTCATAGATTTTTATTCTGTCTTTTTCCCACCGATGGTTTTTAGGAAAAATAGTTCGGGAATTTATTCGATTCATGGATGGTTTTGACAAGTTCCTCTGGTAAATGAAATTGTAAATTTCCCAGCCTCTCCTGTTTTACTGCTATCGCCTATTTTACTAAGTCCTAAATTATTTTTCTGGGTAATGGCATCATGCTATCTATTGCTCTGTCGCGATGCGTAATATCGGAAAGTCATAATGCTGCGAAAACATTTAATGTATAGTAAATAATCCTTCATATCGTTTCAATAATGATATCTCATGATTTCCGATCATTAGCAATATGTTTGCGTTACTGCAGATGGTTTTTGTTCCTTTCTCTGTACAAAACCGGTTTTGCCTGATGGAGGCCTTAGATTTCAGAAAAGAAAGGGATATATATGGAACTGCCGTTATTGTTTTCATACAAATGATGGAAAATTCCCACATTTTTCACAGCTGCTATTTTGCCAGAATCTTTATTTCAAGGTAGGATTGACTAGAAGGCTCCCGAGTCTGTTGTAACACCTATCTTGACTTCCAAAGCCTCCCCCAATCTTTTGCACAAACCCTGCTACCTTCCTTATTGTTTTTCGGCCTTTCTAACGAACTGTTATTATATATTTTATAGTTCCTACGCTAATTTCGTTTTTGCAAGAAAAACCAAAAAGAAATCCGACAAGGGTAGAGTAGCCGAAAAGTAAATTGTATGACATAAAGGCTATGCCCTCATTGCTTAGTGATTAATATTGCTATGTAGTAGTTAGCTGATTTGATCTTGGGATTTTGGTTTTCTGAAAAGAAAACTATTGTGCCGGCTTGTCTGTCCGCCTGCACTTTTTTAGTTTTCTGAAAAGAAAACTATTGTGCCGTCTTTGTCTGTCCGTTTGCACTTTTTCTGTCCGCCCGCAGATCTTAAAAACTACTGAGGCTAGAAGGCTGCAAATTGCTGTGTTGATCATACACTCTCCAGTCATCAAGCATACGAAATTGCAGCCCTCTAGCCTCATTAGTTTTTATTTTATTAGAAGTTAAAGTTAGCCATAATCGTGCTTCTGGCAACGATATAGGACGGGCCACCACGGTCGGCTGAGAGTTTCATGGGCTGCGGCTCATACAGCATTATACCTAGACAACCGAAAGATAGATCTGTTTTCGGTGGCCTTGATTATACGCTGTACAGAAAACTCGATTGCGCCGAAGAAACTTCGGCGCATTTTGTACTTGTTTAATGTTACTCCAACTGTCTAGGTTACAAGAAAAGTTCGTTGAATTCGTCTTTTGGTAAGCCATTTTAAGAACCCAAGTATATATGGTATTTTGAATGTACACTCCAATAAGTTATACTCCCTATGAGGGGGTGGCTCCAAAACTAAAACAAGACAACAATCACTGTATTGCCACAGTAACTGTGTACTCCTGAATCAAGCATGAACTCCTTCAGGAGAAAAAAACCACAAACGCTTTTGTAAAATACTTAATCCATCATGTCAGAAAAACAACAGTAAATAAAACACTTTTCCAATATAATGGCAGATTTTTTAATATGTTTATTTTAAATTGAAGAATGTATATATTTTGTATTCTTCATGGATTGTATTACATTTAATTAAATTATTCGTAAGTGAGATTCCCCTCAGTTACCCTAATCTTTACCCATTATCATTTATTGTTATTTGGTTGTAAGCACTATTTTTTTATCACTGCAAATCCGTTGATCCCGAGATATTTTTATTGAAAGCAGCGTTCTTCCCCTTTCCAGTTTCTACTCTTGCATATGGAAATTTACTTTATAAGAACAAGATGTACGTTAATTGGAGAAATTCGGAATCCTTGTATGTTTTTCATTAGCTATAAGATTCGTGATTTTTCTTTTTCTTTTCTTCTTTGATTTTGTGATTTACGAAGTTCTCCTAGACCTCCCAATAAGAAAAGGACGAGAGAGAGAGAGAGAGAGAGAGAGAGAGAGAGAGAGAGAGAGAGAGAGAGAGAGAGAGAGAGAGATGTTTCTCGATATAGGCTACAATATTGTAGTTTTAAAGAATTAACAGTTGTTTACGTTGCAAGCAGCTAAAAATCACGGGATATATCAGTTACAGAACGAAAACCGTTTTTTTCATTGAGACTTTCATTTCGACGTACATTAATTTGAAAAACGAATAAATATTTTATGTTAAAAGCAGAAACAATGTTAAAATGATAATTTTAGTTTTCAGTAAGAGAAAACTATTGTGCCTGCTTTGTCTGTCCGTCCGCACTTCATTCTGTCCGCCCTCAGACTTTAAAAACTACTGCGGATAGGGGACTGCAAATTGGTGTGTTGATCATCCACCCCTCCGGTCATCAAACATACCAAACTTCAGCCCTTTAGCCTCATTTGTTTTTATTTTATTTAAGGTTAAAGTTAGTCAGCCATAATCGTGCTTCTGGCAACGATATAGGATAGGCCACAACCTGGCCGTGGTTAAAGATTCATGGGCCGCGGCTCATACAGCATTATACCGAAAGACAGATCTATTTTCAGTGGCCTTCATTATACGCTGTAGCGGTGTACAGAAAACTCGATTGCGCCGAAGACACTTCGGCGCATTTTTTTACTTGTTTTATATAATAACTAAATGTGTATTCGTTTGTGTATTAGTGTTGAAATTAAACCCTTGTTTGGTAGAGATGCATTTTGATAAATTAGTTTTACGAAAGAAGATTTTTACGCTGGGATGTATTTCAGCGCACATTAGCTTTATAAAAAAAAAAATGCTTCTTTGGGAGAGGTTTTGAAAATTTTATTTCCAGGCTTATATATTGCTCGTTAAGCTAAAACCTTATTTTTTTTAAGAGCTGCTTGCGCTTATGCAAATTAAAGCAGAAAACATAAAAGTGTCATTTAGGCAAATTAAGTTTTTTTTTCTCTTTTGATTTCCACCGACGGAATCTCCCGCGAGGAAAGGATTCTTTAACTTGATTTTGAATAATCAGATTTTCTTCAAAATAAATCCTATTAGAAAAAATACATTTTTTTAAGGGTGCAGATTTATCCGGAGGTATTTCGCAACTGAATATGAAATTATGCATTTTATCAGTGCGGCCACTTTATCGTCATGAGATTTCTACAATGTTTCTATTTTAGTAGTAATTGAAGTATCTCATTAAAGGTTGATTTACCTTGCATCGCATTTTTCACTTTTCATTTATGTATGTGTGTGTGCGTGAGTGTAAGATCTGAACATCAGGACGTTTCCCAGATGGTATACATAGTGTATGTGTGTGTGTGTGTGTGTGTAAGATTTGAACATTAGGACGTTTCCCAGATTGCATACATAGTGTGTGTGTGTGTGTGTGTGTGTGTGTAAGATTTGAACATTAGGACGTTTCCCAGATGGTATACATAGTGTGTGTGTGTGTGTGTGTGTGTGTAAGATTTGAACATAAGGACGTTTCCCAGATGGTATACATAGCCTCTCCTTTGGCAAGATAACAAATCTTAATGGCGTGCGCTTCCACGGATTTCCTTCCCACCCCTGGGACGTCATTACCTGCAAATTAGAGATTCATGGCTTCGACAGTCGAACAGACTGCCGAGGAGACAGAGGGCAATTAAAACAAGAGGGAAGATATTGCATGATCTCTCTCTCTCTCTCTCTCTCTCTCTCTCTCTCTCTCTCTCTCTCTCTCTCTCTCTCTCTCTCAATATACCACTTATTGCTTGATCAGTATATATATATATATACACACACATATATAGATATATACTGCACATATATATATATATATATTGCATGATTCTCTCTCTCTCTCTCTCTCTCTCTCTCTCTCTCTCTCTCTCTCTCTCTCTCTCTCTCTCTCAATGTACCACTTTTTGTTTGATCAGTATATATATATATATATATATATATATATATATATATATATATATATATATATATGTGTGTGTGTGTGTGTGTGTGTGTGTGTGTGTGTGTGTGTGTGTATTATCCTGTTTGCCATAACAGGAGTTGGCTTCAGAAAGCATGGTCAAGATTTGTTTTGTTTTGGTGGTTCGGTCATGTGAAGAAAATTTTCAACGTGAGATTGTGAAAACATGAGAATGCTGAGAAGTAGAAAGAGAGGACGACGTAAAAACTGCTGGATAGATGGGGCGAAGGAGGTGTTGGAAGAGAAAGGCTTTAATATCTAGGATGAACGAGAGCTCTTGCAAGACGTAAGCTATTGGCTCAGTTTGTGTCTAGGATTCGACGTGCTGCTGGTAAGCATTTTTAGGAAAAGAGGATAAAATAGCTAATGCTGCGAAAGTTCATTCACGAGTCAAAATTATATGAATGTTGCTGTAATTATCTTTTGTTTTTTTCTCTTGTGCCATTTATTGTTTTTCGGGAAACAGTGTCAAATTATATATATATATATATATATATATATATATATATATATATATATATATATATATATATATATATATATATATATATATATATATATATATATATATATATATATATATATATATATATATATATATATTTGTTTGTGAATATGATGGCTGGTTTGAAAGGATGTGGATATTCTTATGAAAATAGAGGACTTGATCAGGTGAGTAAATTTTCCTTAGAATTCCGTTTGATTTGGTCCCCTAATATTTACCTTCATCGCGGTTGGTAAACATAAGATAATTTTTTTGGATGTTATCTTAAGATGAGTTGTTCTTCTTGTCACGTAAGTTATTTCTTTTATATTTCAATTTTGATCATTCATTTTGATAGCTGTATTTTGTAATCTATATAATTCGCCATTCTGTAGTTCAGTTTTTTCACTGGCTGATTAATTATGTTGAAAAAGAAGTACAAGTCATCGAATTTTTAATTGATTGATATCACAGCATAGTAATTTATCCTAGTCTCTGTCATTTTGACAGAAGTCTGTTTCTGTGTTATATATTGATGAAAGATTACTACTTTATGCATTGCTACCCTGCCGTAACTTTCCGTCGGCAAATTAAAGAAAGAAATTGAATCAGTGCAGTAATATCACCTCGTGGAATGACGAATGCCAAGTATAGTTTTAAACTTACGAGAATTCCCCAATATTATATCTTTTTTTCGGTCACGTATCTCCTGATATTTTTTTTCGATCATGGCTCTCTTGTTTGTATTTATGTTGAAAATATGGATATATTTTTTTTCCCTAGTACGTGTTTTTTCTCATCACGGACCTCGTCAGTGCCATTACCGCTTTAAGCACATTAATCAATTGTCTAGCATCCATAGGTTGCTGGGAGAGGGGAGGGTGGAGGTTGAGTGTCGGGGGGAGGGGGTCGCCGAGATACAAGTACCTTTAAGAGGAGTTGATTAACTTGGTGATGACCTAATGACATTGTAGCCTTTGATATGTTCGCTTCGATGCACGGGGACTTTATTGTTATTAATTAAGTGGATTAGGCGATAATTAGCGCAAATTAAACCACACGTTTTATCATAATACATCGCCGATCGAGAATCATTGGGTATGCTGACGGTGGCTCTTGATATGATTCCTTTTTAGAAGTACTCGTCTACGATCTGGTTTAATTATTCTCTTACTGACTGGACGTTGTTTATTGTATTCTATCGTTATTCTTAATGCTAAACCTTTTTTGTTTATGTGACATTTGTGGTTTTGAGCGTTTATTATCTTCTGTTTTATCAGATAACGTAAAAATGATTTTGTTCTTCAACAGTCTTTTAAGATTTATTTCAATACTGTAGTTTTGATTGTTTATTTTTTTTTTTTACCAATAATAATATATCATTGTTCTTAATATTTAACCTTTTATTGTTCATGGGACTTTTGCAATTTTGATAGTTTATTATCTTGTGGTTTACCAGATAACGTAAAATTGGTTTTGTCATTTTAATGGTCTTTTGAGATTTATTCCGATACCGTAGTTTTCATTGTTAATTTTTTTTATCGTTTGCTATGGCGTACAAGTTTTAAATATGTATTTTCTTTGTCTGTCACGTTTCATACATTTCAGTTATCAACATGATAAAAAAAATCTAGCGCGAAAAAATTTATGTAGTAGAAACAAACAACAACAAGTAAAAAATGCGCCGAAGTTTCTTCGGCGCAATCGAGTTTTCTGTACAGCTGCTACAGCGCATAATCAAGGCCACCGAAAGTACATCTATCTTTCGGTGGTCTCGGTATAATGCTGTATGAGCCGCGCCCCATGAAACTTTAACCACGGCCCGGTGGTGGCCTATCCTATATCGTTGCCAGGAGCACGATTATGGCTACCTTTAACCTTGAATAAAATAAAAACTACAGAGGCTAGAGGACTGCAATTTGGTATGTTTGATGATTGGAGGGTGGATGATCAACATACCAATTTTTAGCCCTCTAGCCTCAGTAGTTGTTATTTTTTGCGGACAGAAAAAAGTGCGGACGGACAGACAAAGCCGGCACAACAGTTTTCTTTTACAGAAAACTAAAAACTGCCAATTAAGTTAAGCGTGCATGTTGAAAGGTCAAGTGTATATTAATTTCAGACGGTAATTCGGAAGTCTGTTATTACACTCGAACGACGAACGTTTTTGTGCGTATTCAGGTAGCCTCCAATTCACGTAGGGTATTAAATATCCACGGTGGCTTTTCACGTTTTATATTAGAACGGAAATTAGTGGGGAATTTCAACATCTTTTGACATTATATATGTATACAGTATGTATATATATATATATATATACAGTATATATACGTATATATACACATGTGTGTATTACATATGTTTGTATGTATGTTTGTTTATTTATATAGATCGACAATGAGGAAGAGTAGGTACATCGTCAAGTTATCAGTGAATTACGAATGAAAAGCCTGCCACCTCCTAAGGTTTTATCTGAACCATAAAGTCAATTTGTTTTACCCCCCTATACTTAACATCATCACACTTGGAGCAAAACAGTCAAACCCATCGAGAGTTTCCATGAAGTTCATAGGAACTTCATGCCGATCGACGTAAAAAAAAATCAGGGAATGTGTTTTTTGTCTGTGGAGTGTTTCGTAAGTCTGAGAAAAATTCGTCTAGAAATATAAAGTTTTTTAGAATTTTTTATAGATCTGAGTTTTACTCCGCAGACGATAAGTAAGATAAAAGTTTTTTTTCACCATTGCCGGTCCTCATAAAACATTTCCCTTCGCAATAATGTTGAGGGAATAATCTCTCAACCGTACGGTCTATATCTATAGATATGATAGGCGGTCATGAGACTTTCATTTATTAGAGATTCTGGTTTTTTGCGACTTATACCATTCTACCTACATTTTTAGTACAGAGAACCTTGGCCATTGCTTGTCGTCACCATTTTTAGAATAAACTGTCTAATATCATATTGGTTGCTTTAGGATTAATCCTAACTGTGTATGAATCTACTAGCTTGCCGCAGCTTTCTTGACTAACGCGGGGTCTCAGATTCCAGGACTTTTAAGGAGACTTAACAAGACTTACCAGCCTATGGTTGATTTGATCCATATAGAAGGAAGGTTTATAAAATAAAAACATACAACCAGATTTCCATTTCTGCGTCTTGGTACTCTGCTTCAAGGGTCCCCCCTTTCTCTCCCTCTAACACAAATGTATTGAAAATGCACTTAGTGCGACATCTTATATTCTCTTTCTCCATCTCTCTCTTTCTCTCTCTCTCTCTGCTGTTTAGCATGTAGATTTATGGAATACTTAATACAATCACTTTGTATTGGTACATTATTTAGCATTACGTTGTGTGGTATCTCTGTCTGTCTGTTCCTTGTTTAGTACAGCACATGGAATTGTACATTTCACGTCAGTACTATCACCGCAGTGATGTCCTTGCAAGTATTGACTAACCTTTAGTTGTTTGTAGTGCAGAACCTCTCTCTCTCTCTCTCTCTCTCTCTCTCTCTCTCTCTCTCTCTCTCTCTCTCTCTCTCCCTTTTCATTTGGTATTTCAAATCATGGAATACAATAATTTTAATCACTTTATAGTGTTGCCCCTCCAACCATAATATTTATTGTTTTATGGTGTAGAATCTCTCTCTCTCTCTCTCTCTCTCTCTCTCTCTCTCTCTTGTTTAGATGTAATTCAAGTTAGTAAAATAACTGTAGTAATATCCCTCCTACCTTGATCTAATATTATACCTGTGGCGATGGACATAATATATGACCTTTATCACAGCGAGTGAGGAGAGCATTTCTCATATAATTACCGCGAGAATTAAACACATTTTCCGCAGAAATGGGTTAATTCCAGTCATAAAAGTGGGCCAGACTCATTCCGAAGTTTTCAGAATATCTGCATTTAGAATGGCACTTAGCGAGCGTTTAACCCTGGGAGAGGGTCATTGGATGTGATTGTTTGATCTGCCGGCTGTTTTATGTTTCATAAATAGTTTATAAATATATATATATATATATATATATATATATATATATATATATATATATATATATATATATATACACATATACACATATACACACATATACACACACATATATATATATATATATATATATATATATTTACACATATATATACGAACATATGTGTGTATATATATATGTGTGTGTGTGTGTGTAAGAACCACCACATATTAATTGAATTGCAAGAGGTAATCAACAGATTATGCAACTTGAAAAGAAAGTCTAAAACAATTCCGTTGTTTTACTGTATAGCATAACGTTTCGTAATCTGAATATTTTAATTCCTCTGCCTTAATTACAGAATAGATCTTTAGAAAACTGGCAATGATAATGACGTGTTTTTAATTTGTTTATGTGCGCTATTCTTTGTGCTATTATGTCTGGGTAATTGTAGAGTAGCTATGTAGCAAGAATTGCTAGCACATTTTTATATGTAAATACTGTCTTTTCGTATGTAAATAGAGGCCGTTTATCAGGTCTATTTTCAGAAAAGTTTGTACATCAGTTGGGGAGCGGAATTGTTATTTAACAAGTTAATGGAAATTGCCTGTAGTGATGAGAATCATCTTGGATGCTCCGAGAAACTTAGCCATAATTTATGGGTAAGATATTTTCCAACTTCTAAATTCTAGAATTAAAGTCTAGATTAAGATATACTTTTAGGCCACTGGGGATCCGTGGGACCATATATTTTTTTTAGAAGAATATCCGTCTGCTCTCTCTAATCCAGAATAAGGCAAAAAAGATTATCGTGTTATTATAATATCTCTGTATGGTTGAAACTTATATTGCTCTATGGAAAATTAGTATCCTGTGTATATATGTATATATATATATATATGTATGTATATGTATATGTATATATATATATATATATATATATATATATATATATATATATATATATATATATATATATATATATATATATATATATTATATATATATATATTTGTTACAAGTAAATATGTGAAATCCATGGCTTTCACGAAATTCCTAGGTATTTGTGAATGAGCAACTCGCTTAGGAACATTTGATCCCTAGGGCTAGTACTAAACTCGGCGAAACAGTGATTCATCTACACGGTTTCGCCGTGTTTCTTTATTAACCTAGCTGAATCAAATGTATTTCATGTGTTTAGTACTAGCCCCTGGGGGGATCAAATGTCACTAGGTGCATTTGATCCCCAAGGAGCTAGTACTAAACACGGCGAAGCAGTGTACATGAATCACTGTTTCGCCGTGTTTAGTACTAGCCCGGGGATCAAATGATCCTAAGCGAGTTGCTCATTTCACAAATTCCTGGGAGCCTCGTGTGAAATCCAATTTCACATATTTACTGCACAACTCTATACAAAATAGAAAAGATATAGAAATTCTCTCTCTCTCTCTCTCTCTCTCTCTCTCTCTCTCTCTCTCTAGCAGTTAGGCTACGGAGGACTTGGCTTAGCGAGGACTCATTCATTCATCACGTTCCTTTTTTCTTTTCCCGTTCATCAGCTTTTATCTTCTAGGGCGATGCGGACCGCCGAACCAGAGAACGACTGTTATAAATGACTGCGGCCTAAGTGTTGGCTCAGGCGATAAAAGAACACGTCGGCGCGCTGGTAAGATTAAGGAATTCGCTGTTGGGGGAAGATTAATCGCCGAAATTAACGCGCGCGCCGAGCATTATGTACTATGAAATTCAGTCGTCGAGTGATTTTAAGCGGGGGAGGGGGGTGCTCGGGGCTCGGCGATAGTTAAATGGGGCGATTTATCAAGCAGTTACTTGCATTGATGCCGCCGCGGTCATTAGGGAGATGGATCGATCGGTGGGATTCCTCGCCTGCGATATTATAGCCAATATTCGCCTGTTCGCTCTCTTTAGCAATGGGGAATTTACCCAACTCGCTTAATACGTTTATGATTTGTGATGGATGAGGTTTTGGCTAACAGGCGATACATCTAGGAGGCATTGATTGAACTTTGAATATTTGAGTAATGCCCAACCCATGTATATATATATACACACACACACACACATATATATATATATATATATATGTATATATATATATATATATATATATATATATATATATATATATATATATATATATATATAGAGAGAGAGAGAGAGAGAGAGAGAGAGAGAGAGTCGAGAAGTCAAGAGGCCATTGTGTCTTAATGTATGTATGTGTGTGTATATATGTATGTACTATATATTATATATATATATATATATATATATATATATATATATATATATATATATATATATATATATATTGATGGCATTACTCAAGAATTCATAATTTAATCAATACTTCCTAAATGTATGTATAATGTATGTATGTGTGCGTATATTTATATATATATATATATATATATATATATATATATATAAACACTCATACACATACCACATTATACATACATTTAGGAAGTATTGATTAAATTATGACTTCTTGAATAATGCCCAACCAATGTATATATAATGTATACATACATATATACACACGCATACATCCATACATAAGGCAAAATGGCCTCTTCACTTCTCGACTAGCTCTCTCTCTTTGGAAACGTGTCATTGCGCACTCGCTGGAAACTCGGGTACGTTGGTTCGAATCCTGCCACGGGAACTGAAAGCTTCTTAGTTTGTTTCGAATGCCGACCAGGAGTGTCGAACCCACATACTCATACTGCGCCAATTACCTGTATCTTGCACACACTCTAGTGTTTCCTTGGTATTGGGAGCTTTCAGTTTCAGTACCTCTTTCAGGCTATCTATTAAATTCATTCTGCAACTTGCTCTTGTTCCATCACCTAACACATTCTTTTTTATCGACCTGTTGTTCCTTTCTTTCCACATGTTCATCCCATTCCTAAACATTCTGATCTATCCTTTTACCTACGCTAAGATTTTTACATCTACAAATTCCTCTTTTCTCATTCATTTTGTCATTCCTCTCCTTCAGTTCTGTAAACTGGCAGCTGATAGTATGTATGTATATATATATATATATATATATATATATATATATATATATATATATATATATATATATATATATATATATATATATATATATATATATATATGTGTGTGTGTGTGTGTGTGTGTGGTTGTATTTGGAAGCATGGTAATTTTCAGGGCCCTTGACTAGAACAATGAAACGAAAGCCATGACTTGCATAAAATCAACATTCCGAACAGGCGGCTGGGAGCGGCTATTTAAGACAAAACACCTTATTTTTATAAGCATATTTAATAAGCAGACGTGTCCCTAACTAAAGTTTGGTTTTCGCACCCAGAGCTGGTTAAAAGAGTCGAAAGCACGTGGACGGTTGCTGTCGTGCGAAACAAAACAAGCATTCATGTAAATTTATTACTCACAACAAACGTTTGGAATATGGAGCGAGCGTGTGCGGCCATAAGGCGATAAAGTGATTCTTTTGTTAAAAAAAAAAAAAAAAACTCACTTTATGCTGTTTCACTTTTAGGAACTTTTAACAGGCCGTATGAGGATGGTATTAGCTGCAATGAATTAGAAGAACAGTTGAAAGGCCCCCAGAGGTACATGCAAAGTTGTACTGAGTCTGGCCTCAATGAAATGAAGCTGTAGCAATAGGTCTCACTGAGGCTTAAGAGGTCACACTACAGAGAGAGAGAGAGAGAGAGAGAGAGAGAGATCGCTCCCAAACATGACAAAGTGATGCTGTAGCGAAAAACTTCCCCTGTCCTTTTACCTCGTTTCCCTCCAGGCTAAGATCTCCTTTTCCATTTTGCATATATTGATCCGCATTTGATGGACGGGAAGCTCTGGATCTGATAAAATTGTTATGGTTGAGTGTTCGCACTCCGGTAACGGTGCACTTGTTAGGGAGGTTGTCTGTGTGTGTGTGTGTGTGAGTGTGTGGCTTCTGGCACTGCACCGGCTATACTCGTTGAATTCCAGTAAAAAAAAAAATGTAGATTCCATTGGTTTAGATATCTAAAAATTTATGTAGGTTAATAGTATCCTAGACATTTGTTACTATTATTATTATTATTATTATTATTAGATGTCGTCAGATATTTCTGAAACCTAATTGGATAAAAACTATACACATATATAATATATATATATAATTATATATATATATATATATATATATATATATATATATATATATATATATATATATATATATATATGTATATATATTATGGTGTATGTGAAGGTGTACGTAGTGAGTTGGAGATGTTTGTGGGAGGGGGGGAGGTTTATTCATCATAAAGACAAGTCAGTACATTGCCATCAACTCTAGCAGCCTTTTGTATCACCACACCATTTGTACTATTTTATTAAGTTCGCCTTGTATTATTTTCTTAAGTTCGCCATATGTCAAGACAAGTGGCTTAAATGTATTTGGGTTGTATAGATATTTTTTTATTATAATAACCATCCCGTTTTCGTTGTATATATGTTGCATTTCCTCTGTTTATCCATATTGACACCGCCAAGATATAGAAACTGGATGGTGAGAAAAGAGAGCCACATTTCAACCACTATTTGATGTAACCATTCTCCCTCCTCGTGGCGCAGTTGCTGAACTCTTGTGTTCAAATCAACTGTGCATTTGTTCACCTAAGGAGTTGATAATGTCCCTGGTTGTCAGTCGACTGTTGTTGATCGGTGTTGGAAAGGTAGAGTGAGGAAGATATAGATAGAGGGAGAGAAATAACCGATGGAAGTGATTGGTGTTAGGTCTGAATGTACGCCATCATGATAATTAAATATATATATATATATATATATATATATATATATATATATATATATATATATATATATATATATATATATATATATATATATATATATATACTGTATAGATACATACATATATATATATGTATATAAAACAGTACAAATAGGGGTGGGGAGGGGACAGGTAGGAGGTACTCCACATCCCACCTAAGCGAGATGAAATCATTCTTCAGATACTTCTCTCTCCCTCCCTCTCTCTCTCTCTCTCTCTCTCTCTCTCTCTCTCTCTCTCTCTCTCTCTCTCTCTCTCTCTCTCTCTGAGTGGAGAGAGCGAATCCAAGAAATCTTATCTTATAGCCCGCTCGTTTTTAACGAAGACAGATAGGATTCTGGGGCCTCGTAATACGATAAGGAATTTTAGAGTGGGCAGGTCTAGTTTTGGGGAGGGGGGTGGAAAAATCAGGACAAGCGACTCCCTGATGCACCATCTCTTCTGTTTAATTACTGCAATGTATCTGTGTCTTATCATTTTTCCTTTGATTTCTTCTTTTTTCCTGGAGTTGCTTGTGTCTTGTTATATGTGAAGTGCGTTCTACCTCTGCACTGGCACTGAATGGCCGTGTCCTTCCTGTGTTTTTTTTTAATTTATTGTGTATTTTTATTCATCCTGTGTCACTATATGACATGTTATGTAAGTATCTACGTAGTTGTTATAAATATAATTCTGACTTGAACGAATACATATTTTTGTTAAGCAGTAGGTTAAACTTGCTGCTGCATAAGGAAATGTTATAAATATAAATCCGATTTAAACGAATACACGTATTTGCTAAGAAATAGGTTAGGAATGTAATGATTTTGGGAAATACTTTTTCATTAATAATTGATCTTTCTTTATATTGTGCAGCTTATTATGTTTGATCTTAATAGACAGGTAGATAAAAAATTCCAAGACAAGAACAAAAATTTGAAATTCAGAGGATGCCAATTCTGCTTCTGCTAATCGAGAAAACCAGCAATGTACTGTTTTAAAGCACTCTCTCTCTCTCTCTCTCTCTCTCTCTCTCTCTCTCTCTCTCTCTCTCTCAATGATATGATACATAGGAGATCACTGTGATTAATCTCCTTGCGATTATTAATCCTACCAACCTGAGGAACGGATTGAAATGAAATGAAGCAGGCCTTGGCCAATCTCAACCACAGACCCTCCTCCTCCTCCTCCTCCTCTCTTTGCATCTTGCAGTTCCTAGCTTCATAGATTGCAGCATTATTAATCTGGTGGTACACGCAGAACTAGATGCTGATGAAGGTCGTATTTGGTAATCGAATGACGATAATTGACTCTACACGGCGAGATGCTCCCGGACTGGTTGAAGATTGCCGGATATTTATACTCTCTCTCTCTCTCTCTCTCTCTCTCTCTCTCTCTCTCTTTGGCGGCAGTTTCATGAGCTGTTTAGCTTATTTTGTGGATAAGGTCTACTTTATTTCATTTGTTTTTACCGAAAACTGAAGTACTACAGAAAGGAGCTATGCTTTCCCCATATCGTTTGTGTGACCTTTAGTATCAGAGGTGGTCAGTGGTCTGGGACCAGCTCTCAATATATCAGTTTTATTCTCTTTGAAATGTTGAAATTAATGCACACACTCATGCATATATATATATATATATATATATACATATGTACGTATGAAATGTACTGTATGTTGTATGTTACGTATATATTCACTCTACGCTCGATTTCCCTTGGGAGGGGTGGAACCAGTAGGACACAGATTTCCGGTTTCTCGGTAACTTTCTGGGGATTAAGTTTCTTGACCCCAGCAGACTTCAGTACCTTTTCAGAACTGGGTTGACTGATGAGCGGTAGGTCGGGAGTGATCCACGGACTTGGTAAAAATGAATCTACCGCTATACCGCTCATCCACGGCGCCCACTTTGGTTGATCGTGCTTTTTAAATTTTTCGGTGGAGTCACCAAATTCACTCTCATGTACGAAGTTGGTTAATCCTATTACATATAGCGTAAATAAGGTCGTTTTCTGAAAGTTCTTGCCTCCTTGTCTGTACAGATCCCGGTACCGATTTGTTGTATTTGTTATTATGTACCACTCTACAAACAAGAGGCGTTGACAGTGCGTGATTGGCTTAATCTGACAAGAACACTGCGCTCAAGCCATGCTTCCGGACGCGTTTTATTTTCTCTGGGAAGGAGATCCTACAATTGAAGTGAAATTGTTGTATTTTTTGCCTGAAAGTAAACTTTTCTGGATACGTGAATACCTTTTGCTATTATTCATTCTAAGCACAACTCTTCAGTGCAAGGTAAACTATTTGGAAATCCATTTAAATCCGATCGGCAAATTCAGTGAATTGATTTCACCCTGAATACAAAGTACGCTTTTTATTCTGCAACTCCGTAGGAAACACTCTCTCTCTCTCTCTCTCTCTCTCTCTCTCTCTCTCTCTCTCTGGCTTTAAGAGAAAGTAGATATTTTTTATACTCGGTGACAGCCCCGTATATCTAGAGAGATGAGACTCAAAGGAAATAAAATAGAAATGGAATCGAGCGCAGTTGATGCAGAAAGGGTGGAATAACTTTCGATGGAGAAAAGATTAATGAGGTTGAAGCTCTCAAATGTTTAGGAACAATGATATCCAGAGCAGGGTTTTCTTGAGTTTGAATTTAGCGAAAGACTAAAAAATGCGAATCAAGCAATGGAAATTGAATACGAAAGTAAGATTGGATATAAGTTCCATATGCAGATGAGGTAATGATGAAAGGGAGACGGAGATGGTTTGGGCGTGTCCTTCGCACGTTCTTAAGGAGAATAGTAGGACTGCGTATCAGCTGGGCTCCCGTGGGCACCAGAAGAGTTGGAGACCCAGACCTGCTTGAATGGAAACATTGGGAAGTGAGGCTGGAGATGAGGAAGAGGAGTGGCGGAATTTCACAGACGCTATTTGCGTCTCGCGGTGTTGGAGGCGATGATGATGATGATGATATTGATGGTGGTGATGATGATGATGATGATGATGATGAAAGTACACTGTTTTTTGGACTGAAAGTAGCACACCTCTTTTCCTTTATTTTTATTACTTTAGTAAGCGTACATTTTTCTACAAAAAGGAAACTATAAGAGCTTCTTGCGCCATCTTATAAAGGAAATTGAGTTTTTGGGATAATATAATCACAGCGGTGGTGTTTGCACCAGTATCCGACCTTCCCTGTTGTGCCTGATGTCCCATAAAACGAAATATTGACAGGCTGACAGTCTTGATCGAAAGAAGGAGAAACATTGCATTGTTGACTGTAGGTCGGGGAAAGCCTTGAAATATGTGCGATGATGTTTTACCATCTGTGTCGAAGATTTTATGCTTGTGTTTATATTTATATATATATATATATATATATATATATATATATATATATATATGTATATATATATATATATATATATGTATGTATGTATGTATGTATATATATGTGTGTGTGTATGACGTAATGTAGGTATGCCAAGAGGTTTTGTGTTGTGGAAGTTTTCTGCCTAAGGAGCTCATTCGTGAATCAGAAGGATATTTATTAATGACGCTGTGATGATTGTTGTCTTGCTTTTCCATGATCCTCTGCAGTAATTCCCGAACAAGCCCGAGAAGGCCGCGGGTAAGGACTGCATATCACATCCCCCTCGACTGATCGCCAGTTCACCGATATTCCTAATCAGCATTCATCCAAGACCACTTCACTCGGCATGACACGCAAAGGAACTTTTATCATTCGATTCCAAACTTTCGGCCACTCAGCGTCATCCAGTGGTTAACCTTCATAAGCAATCATCAAGGTTGACTAACTGGCCTTCAAAACCCCCCTTTTAATGCATTCCGGTAAATTGTGTGTGTGTGTGTGTGTGTGAGAGAGAGAGAGAGAGAGAGAGAGTGAGAAACCAAGTATTATTTCCCCCCACCTTTTAATGCATTCCGGTAAATCGAGAGAGAGAGAGAGAGAGAGAGAGAGAGAGAGAGAGAGAGAGAAGCAAGTATTATTTTTCCCCCTTTTAATGCATTCCGATAAATTGTTAAAAAGAGAGAGAGAGAGGGAGAGAGAGAAAACCAAGTATTATTTTTCCTCTTTTAATGCATTCCGATAATTGAGAGAGAGAGAGAGAGGCAAGTATTATTTTTCCCCCTTTTAATGCATTCCGATAAATGTGAGAGAGATAGAGAGAGAGAACCAAGTATTAATTTTCTGCCTTGAGAAAGAGAGAGATAGAGAGAGAGACGCAAGTATCATTTTTCCCCCCTTTTAATGCATTCCGATAAACTGAGAAAGAGAGAGAGAGAGAAGCAAGTATTATTTTTCCCCCCTTTAATGCATTCCGATAAATTTTGAGAGAGAGAAGCAAATATTATTTTTCCCCCCCTTTTAATGTATTCCGATAAATTGTGAGAGATAAAGAGAGATAGAGAGAGAGAACCAAGTATTATTTTTCCCCCTTTTAATGCATTCCGATAAATTGTTAAAGAGAGAGAGAGAGAGAGAGAGAGAGAGAGAGAGAGATAGTCTCCGTCCCACGGATGGCTGAACAAAGCTAAAATTCCTCTCCGCATTTCGAACTCGTCCATTTACCTGTAATGAATAAACAAGAGCCTCCGGTAAACGGCTACATATAAATCGCCCGAATCAAAATCTGAGTGTCGGTTTGCGAAATGGCTACGGTGCCTTTTCATGTCAGGCTTCATGGGATGCTGATGCTGCTGTTGCTGCTGCAACATGTGTCCTCCCCCTCGCATGCAAACTACTCTTGCACACGAGTGGGACGTAAAAAGGTTGCAACGGAAGGGAGAGTAGGGACATAGGCGGGCGACGCGTTATTATCAGTTTGGAAACAGTATTTGTAATAATAATGAGAAGAGAGGTTTTGAGTAAGCTGGAAGCTCTCAAACGAATTACGACTAAAAGTAAAAACACGGGCAAGGCAGTGAAACCAATAAAGAATTGAAGTTGAATTTTAAAAAAAAATCCTTAAAAAAAGACGGTGACATAAGAGATATTCCGAGCCTAAGGGCGTTACGTAACGCCTTGAATCTCAGAACACGCTAAAGGGCGTAGGGCTAGCTCCCTCATTGCATCTAAAGGAACTGGAAGTCTGTACTTTTGGTACTCCACCTTTCGAAGCAGAAAAAGTAATTGTGGTAGAAAACTGAGTAAACGCAATAATCCAATTACCTTTGAAATCACAATTCTCAGAAATGGATTCATTGTTGCCTCATAGAACGTTGGCTGTAAAATGAATTCTGCAAAGAATAAATTATGAAAATAGTCTTTACGTGGACTTTGTGATAATGAATCCGTTCTTACCAGTAAATTTGTGATTGAGAAGGTGTGACTGAAAAAAAGTTATATGCAATAAAGACCAGATCGTCTAAGGAGATATTTCAAAGCTGCTGTACTGTAGATTATTTAAAGGCTTCTATAGAACATCTGAGGAGAAAATCAAGGCTTCTGTAGATCATCTGAGGAGAAATGTCAAGGCTTCTGTAGATTATTTAATGAGCTATAGATCATCTGAGGAGAAAATCAAGGCTTCTGTAGATCTTCTGAGGAGAAATTTAAAGGCTTCTGTAGATTATCTGAGGAGAAATTTCAAGGCTTCTGTAGATCATCTGGGTAGAAATTTAAAGGCTTCTATAGCTCATCAGAGGAAAAAATCAAGGCTTCTGTAGATCATCTGGGTGGTAGAAATTTAAAGGCTTCTATAGATCACCAGAGGAGAAAATCAAGGCTTCTGTAGTTCATCTGAGGAGAAATTTCAAGGCTTCTGTAGATTATTTAAAGGCTTCTATAGATCATCTGAGGAGAAAATCAAGGCTTCTGTAGATCATCTGAGAAATTTCAAGGTTTCTGTAGATTATTTAAAGGCTTCTATAGATCATCAGAGGAGAAAATCAAGGCTTCTGTAGATCATCCGAAGAGAAATTAAAAGGCTTATATAGTTCACCTGAGGATAAAATCAAGGCTTCTGCAACGCGCATAGAATTGAGGATCATCTGCTCAGTCAAGTGGCGGCTCCTGCCTTTGTAGAAAGCGTAAGGGTGGAAATTACGGAGGATAGTCCGGTGTTATAACAGCACCCTTCATTTAATGAACCACTCCGTAATACCGACCTCATTAGTTGATATATAATTGAGAATATTCCCGATAGGTACAAAGAACTTAAGTTCGACTCCAATTTAGAGAGTAGTAATGAGAAGGTCTCTCAGTCATGACCGTAGAGCTGAGAGTGGCCTACGCCCTTTAAAGCGTATACACATGCACACAACGCTCGTAAATCCATTAGCTTTAATACAGCTCCAGCGCTAATGACCTTTGACTGCGGGGAAGCAGGTCAGATGTGAAAATATGACCTTTGTGGTAATGGCATCTGTTGTGGAATTCTATCCGAGACTCATCATTTCCGATCAACAGCGGCGATGCGATATGTTTTTGCCTTCACATTTTCCAAATAACAATGCTGGGAAATTTCAGATGGTTTCATGCAGCGTAATGCCGTTGGTCGCATTTACAGTCGATTTGGAAATGGGTTGTTGGTTGTGCGTTGCTAATGAGAGGGGATAATAACTGACATATGAATCAGTTATTATATTGCTAGCTTTTTTTGTTTAGAGTCTTACCCGGAATTTGTTGGCCATGAACATTTAAGGAGTTACGAGGGAAGCAGCAGAAAGTTAAATGTAGCAGCATTTATTTGTTTTGTTTTTTTATTTATTTCATTTTTGCTCGCATGAGAAGCTTCTCCAAAATAGTCCAATAGCTTTTACCAGTTTAGATATAATACTACAAAGACTTTATTGGTTATGGAAAATCTTTATAAATATTTACGTGTTTCACGTTCTTTAGACAAAAATTCCAGTGTATTTGGCTTTTATTTTTATCGTTATTCATGGCAGTCACTGCTAATATCGTTCGCTAATGAGGTTAAGACCATAACGTTACGAAGGTAACCTTTATTCTCGTATTTGCCCTCATCTACTAAGGCCCACAGAATGTGGCACTTTAACGGAGGTAGGCATGACGACCTACCCTATTGAATGAATGAAATATAAAATTTAGGTTTAAGGCCCAGTACTAGGACCTATGAGCTCGATCAGCGCTGAAAGGGAAATTGAAAGTGAAAAGGGTTGAAAGGTGTAGCAGGAGGAAAACCTCGCGGTTGCACTATGAAATAATTGTAAGAAGGTGAAAAGTAAGATGAAAGAAAGAGAATATGAACGGAGGTCTACTAAAAGGGATGAAGGGAGTTGCAGCTAGTTGGGGGGAAGTGACGCTGCAAACAATCTTAAGTAATGCCTACAGTGCACCATGTGAGGTGCATTGACGGCGCTACCAACACGAGGGCAACCCGAAATAGACGTGTGTATTCTTCGGGTGCACAGGGGAAGAATTGGGTGCTTAAAGATGTCAGCCACTGTCATAGTTTTTTGACATATGGAAATTTTATATCAATTTTGGTTGAAACATCCATTTTCTTTCTAGTAACAAATTTGTAACGGCCAACGTAGTCTTTTTGTCTTATTCAGAACCAGGATTTTAATTGGTCTAGATTTATCTCATTAGGAAAGTTTGTCTCTGTCCCTATCTCTATCTCTCTTTCTCACTCACAGTTTCTCTCCTTTCTTCTCTAAAGTTCTAAAAGGTATGCAAATGAATTGCCATCGAGAGAAGTTCTCGGTGAAGTAATATCGTGATTCAAGGGTTTCAAATACCACTTGAGAGTATGCTTGATTTTTTTCACGCACCTGATACTTCGTAGAATTGCTGTCGAGAGGACAACCCGTGTTCGCGTTTGAAAGAAAGGAAGATAACTTCGAAATGAGGAAGGGAGCAACATAAAACACAGTTCAGTTTTAAGAAGATAATTGATGAAACTCTTTTGACCCACGCTTTTTTTTATCGCACTCGTCTCTTCGAAGGCATTTATTACGGATCAAGGCAGACAAAGAATTTGCAACAAATTTCCAGTTTCTTGTTGATTGAAAGAGTTTGGGTAGTGTGTGTGTGTGCTTATATTTGTATTTGTATATATGCATACACATCTATATGTACATGTATGTATATATATATTTCAGAAAATATGGCTGCTACAATTTTAAAGGACACATATATGCATTTCATAGCTTCAATGCTTTAAGATGTGATGGAAGAATTTTTGGAGTGAGATGGTACTGACAGAGCCGTCAGTTGTAAAATCTTTGTGTTCAGCAAATAGTTTGATTCCTCAGCTATCTGCGTGAGAACCTCAGCAATATTGGCAGAATTAAACACTTTTTTGAAAGTGTACGTAACGTGCTCTACGATCTTCCTTCAGGAAAAAGGCGTATGAAGGTTCGCTCACGATAACACTTGCATCCTTTTTTTTTCTCCTCTCTCTCTCCTCTCTCTCTCTCACCGTGTATCGCCTCTCTCTCTCTCTCATCGTTTTCCGAAGTTCACCCACGAATCTCACTCATTCTCACCAAAGCAATTAAATGGACTATTTAAAGAAACGCAATAGTTTCTACAAAATAGGTTTATTATTCAAATAACCCAACAAGAAATGAATAAAACAAAGCAAAGATTAAAATGCATAATAAATGAATTATCGAGTCAGATAACTAAACTCTGCACTGCAAAACACTTCTGATTAAAGAAGTCTCACTATGGCTAATAGCCTGAAAATATCCAAAATCACACATACTCCCCAAATCAATAACTAAAGTCATGTAAAAAAACAGTCTACCACATGTTATTCAGACAGTCCACACTGTCCACAGACATCTGTCGGAAGAATTAAACATGATAGAAAGCTCCCAAAAATATATGAAATGCAAAAACACAATAATGGAAAGTGTAAAATGCATAGCCAAGATATGGCAAACGTAACATGACAAAATAATAATATAAAAGAGGTATGAATATTCATATTAAATCTCCACACCAGTTCAAAAAGTTCATAATGATTGAAAATCATGGTAAAAATCCAAGTTCAATTTCCTCCCATAAAAACAGAGATTTCAAACTCTACCTTATCTGCCGATTTCAAAGCCTGGATCCTCTCCAAAGCTACGTCTAGACAACTGCAGTTCTATCACGTTAATGAACGATCAAACTCACTTTTTAGGGCAGATTTTGGCATAATCTAGATCAAATTAACGCACGTACTCACGAATATACATAACACTTCGGAGATCACCGACTGTAATATTGCTGAGGTTCTCACGCAGATAGCTGAGGAATCAAACTATTTGCTGAACACAAAAGATTTTACAACTGACGGCTCTGTCAGTACCATCTCACTCAAAATTCTTCCATCACATCTTAAAGCATTGAAGCTATGAAATGCATATATGTGTCCTTTAAAATTGTAGCAGCCATATTTTCTGAAATATATTATATATATGGGCTTACATACACATATATATATGTGAATATATATATATATATATATATATATATATATATATATATATATATATATATATATATATATATATATATATATATATATATATATATATATGCATGGAGAAAGGTGATAAGATTGGCAGGCTGCTTAGAGATGCACAAGCTTGTTTCAAAGAGAAAAGGCAGAAAGAGTCAGCCCCCTATCAGCAGTGCATATCCTTCATCTTTAAGTTTCGAACTCTTTGCCCTCCGTTCGTCCCTTTTATTGAGAGATATATATTGTTTTCACCAATTCATTTTTTATGGCCGCCACCGAGTGAGGGAGGTCATTGACACTATGGTTTGTAGTTATTTTTCTCCTCATTTAATATACCTTGCTTAATTTTGAGCGTTATAAAAAATTGATTTTCTTATCGTTTTATTCTAGTGTTTTAGTAGAACTCTAATTCTACCTACAGTATATGAATGTGTGAGAGAGAGAGAGGGAGGGAGGTCATTGACACCATGGTTTGTAGTTATTTTTCTCTTCTTCTAATATACCTGGCTTAATTTTGAGTGTTATAAAAAATTGTCTTTTCTTATCGTTTTATTCTTGTATTTTAGTAGAACTCTAATTCTACCCACAACATATGAATGTTAGGAGAGAGAGAGAGAGAGAGAGAGAGAGAGAGAGAGAGAGAGAGAGAGAGAGTCAAGTTTTTTGAGTGTTATTACAAAATTGTCTTTTCTTATCGTTTTATTATTCTACTTTAGTAGAACTCTAATTCCACCCACAAATATGAATGTTAGAGAGAGAGAGAGAGAGAGAGAGAGAGAGAGAAATGTTATTCTTCTATTGCCGCTTTCGTGTATTTTTCCTAGAAAGTATCTCATTAAGGCTAAATTCTTTTGCCCGAGTCACATATTCTGGGTTAAAATACCTACGTAAGTTGTTAATTAAAAGTTCAAAGTAAGGTCCCCCCTGGAGGGAGGGGTCGCGAGGCGGGGGCGGCGAATGGGAAGTGGGGAGGGAAGAGTTGTTGTAGGAGGGCAAATGAGTCCTTGGGAGGATTAACGCCCTGTAAAACCTCAAATGGAAATTAAGATGTCGCGGTTTTAGTGTTGTTTTGTAATAAAGATGCAAATGACTCATTTGCCGTCGTCCGGATTGGATGCGAGAGCTTTGTTCGAAGAGGACGTCTTTGCCGATTGCTCCGTTCCACCTCCTGTGTTACGCTGCTGTTGTTTGTCATTTGTTGTGGTTGTTTTAGTTTGCGATTTCTTGCGTACATTACAGATGAAGGCAGCAGTTTTTTTGTCACTTCTTCCGGGGAGAAAAGTGAAAACACGAAATAGGGAACATAAAAAATTCTAAGGTGCTTAAATTCGAGTAAGATGACTCCAAACAAGTTATTGAGCCCTTTCAGGCCCACACCCCTCCAAAAATAAAAAAAAATCAATGAAAAAGGGTGTGAGGTGGACGTACCCAGCATAGAATTTTGTAACTACAAAGAATCGCTAAGTTGGCCATTTGTGGTGATGGCTCATAGGTTTTTGTTTACATCACGAGAACCGTGGCTGCTGCTTCGTCTTGTGACCCTCCATTACTCAGTTATGGCTGTTCCAGGCTTTTTTGGTTTTATAGTTTAGTTATTAAATGATTTTTATGGCAGTGGCTACGGGCAATGTTCTCACGTTATCTGGTCGTTTGGTATGTCATCTTTGTTTATTTTCTAGTATTACTGTTCACTCTTTCATAGATTCCAGAATTTTTATTTAAAAAAACATAAGCCATTTAGAACCCTTTTCTGGCCCCTATCGAGAACCCTTTTCTGGATCCTCACGAGAACCTATTTCCGGCTCCTCTCAAGAACACTTTTCTGGATCCTCTCGAGAACCTATTTCCGGCTCCTCTCGAAAAGCCTTTTCTGGCTCCCGTCGAGAACCCTTTTCTGATTCCTCTCGAGAACCCTTTTCTGATTCCTCTCGAGGACCCTTTTCTGGCTCCTATCGAGAACCCTTTTCTGGCTCCTATCGAGAACTCTTTTCTGGATCCTTTCAAGAACCCTTTTCTGGCTCCTTTCAAGAGCCCTTTTCTGGCTCCTCGTAAACCGTTTTCCATGGAATTGCGTTTTGGGGATCCCATCTGGAAGGATTAAGGTCGGTCGTATAACATGCATCTTTATCCAGAGGGCTCTGTAATCGAAACATGATTGATCCATAGTTTATTCAGCCGCTTTGAAGTTTAAAGGTCAGTTCTCCCAGAGGTCAAAAGGTCAGAGCTTCCCATCGCAGGTAAACCGCCATCGCTCCCAGTGGCTCATCACAGAACGTAACTGCTCGCCGTGGTCAGTGGATGTAAATCTGTATTAGTCTTTTTTCGGTAATATTCAAAGCGAGGCTTATCCTTGGTAGGTGAGATTTGAATACTGAATATGCTGTTGCTTTATATTTTGATATTTCCTCTTTTGCAAAATCTGTACAGCTGCACTGGCAAAAAATTAGAAATCATGACAGAAATTTTAGCAAGATTGTAATACGACTTTTGGGTGTCCTCACGAAATAGCATATTCTTATATTTTATTCGGTACTTGTTATTTCTTATCTTTTTATGCGGTACTTTTTGAAATGATGGTTTCAACACTTCTGGTAATGAATGATAATTAAAACCAAACATAACTGATTGAAATTACCTCTGAAGTTTTATCAAAACAGGCCTTCGATGGGTATGTCGACTTTGTGTGAGTTACTAAATTGTGTATGACTTGCCACAAAGAATTTTATCTGATTGTCGATACGTATGCCATCTCTCTCTCTCTCTCTCTCTCTCTCTCTCTCTCTCTCTCTCTCTCTCTCTCTCTCTCTCACTTTGCACTCCCACACATTATACTGTATATATTGTACTTATGCAAATTATATATATTATATAAATATGAATACAATTATGTATATATGTATAGAAATAATTTATTTATTTGCACTTATCATTAAGCCATTTTCGCAAAGAGTGGACCAGAGAGAACTTTCGCTGTCATCCAGTAACACAGGAGGCTCATCAGCAGTGCATTAATCGTCCCCCCCCTCCCCCCCACACACACAGCTTAGCTCTTCTTAGCTGTTTAGACCCTACAGTTTCGGTGCTTCTTATATCCTATATAAGCAAGTTTTTTTATGCGTTCTTCACGCTTCTATTCTTTCCACGTGACCCATCCACATCATAAGACCTCCATTCTCCTTTACTAGCCCTCTATCACTTCTCCGTCTTATCTTTACAGTCTTCAGTGTTTCACTCCTTCTCGTTCCAGTCTGAACTACCCAGAAATTTTATATTTATACCTTCACCAATTTTCCGTATTTCTTTTTGTATGTCTTATTACTTCTGTTACTTCATTTAAATGAACACCACTTGAATTTCAAGTCAGTGGCCCCTGTGGGCTTGCTCCATCTGAACAGGGTTCATCTTCAATAATAATAATAATAATAATAATAATAATAATAATAATAATAATAATAATAATAATAATAATAATAATAATTGCCTGTCACTCGCATTTAAAAAGGAATAATACAAAATTTTTTGTGTAGTAGCCATAAAAAATGTTTGCCCTTCAATGAAAAAATAGCAAACGAAGGTAATATTATCATTATATCAGTTACTAAATGACGGTCATTAAAAAGATATTACTCTTAACCTGCAAATAAATGGAGAAAAGTTAACCTTACACAACACCTAAGAAATAGTTTTTTTTTTTTCTAGATATACTTTAGAGATTTTCGATAATTGCTCAAGTGTTAATCGCCTTTCGTTTTCCTATAATGAGACGTCAATAATGACCTATTTATTTTCCCTAATGATTATTTTGACGTGAACGTGTTTATATTTTATATATATTCTGTATATAATTTATATGTATATATATATATATATATATATATATATATATATATATATATATATATATATATATATATATATATACATATACGTATAACTTTAAGTACCAAAGAAACAGATTTCCAGCTTTGAATTCTCATAACATTCCCCAACTCTCAGTTCAATGCACAGCCATTAAAAAGTTTGCATTAGACTTACCGCAGCCTCTAGATAACATATGATCAATTATCTGAACTTATCCAATCGTCCGACAGTAACACACACACACACACACACACACACACACACACACACACACACACACACACACGAATCCTTCACAAATTCAGAAATATCAGATTTCGACACAGCAAGTATGTAAGAGCACAAAAAAAAAAAAAAAAATTGTTCAAGGAAACAGTTTACCGGGCCTGGGGTGGGTGAAAACGTAAGGAATAGGCCATTATTGCAACCAATAATTTTCACACCTCAAAAGATATACGATATTTACAGTAGTGACAAAATAATTCAATAATAATAATAATAATGATAATATTAATGATAAACTGAAAGACATGTTAATACAACTAATGAATAGTTCTTTACACCGGCAACTAGCATAATTGCTTACTGTAAGAGGTAATTCAAATGGCGAGGAGCGTAAAAATTAACCAAATATATCTCATCCAAGCATAAAAGAAGGCGTAGTTTTCCAGTATATCCAGGGATCCGAAAGCTTAGGAATTTATTACGTAAACACTAAGTACCAAAACTATAAATTTCCAGCTTTGATTCTCATAATGTTATGCACACACACACAAATATATATATATATATATATATATATATATATATATATATATATATATATATATATATATATATATATATATATATATATATATATATATCTATACACATACATACATACAAACATACACATATATATATATATATATATATATATATATATATATATATATATATCAGCAATAAGTCACCAAACTGTATATATGTATATACAGTTTATATATACAATATGTATATATAGATATATATAATTAAATGTATTATCACATATTTTTATTAACTGTACCTTTAGTACATAATTAATGGTATGCTGAATTCTGTGAATGGAAAATGAAAATGTTTTTTCTATAATTTATGACCGAGCTTACAAACACGTGAGATATATTGGGATCATGTAGCAATAATACATTTTTCAAGCTTTATAATTTGATATATCGAAACTTGCGGTCGTCTTCTTCGGCCATACGTTATTTCCTCATCAAAACATTCCCTGCACTGAAAAACAGTAATTCATTTTTAGGGCAACATTTTCATATGCAGGGGGCTGATGTCAGGTCTGATTTTTTCCCCCCGTGTTTTTATTGCTTTTGAAATGCAAATTCACAACTGGCGGAGCCGTCGGATATGAAATTTGATTGGGGAATTAATATGTCATCTACCTGCTGCACTGTATGTGTGCATGGAGTGGCATTTATTCAGTTTTTTCCACGTTGTTATGCAAATAGGACACTGGGAAGATAGTCTTCAAGCGATAGGTTTATGTTTTCGATTTCTGAACGTGACGTGCCGTTCGTTTTCTCTCTCTCTCTCTCTCTCTCTCTCTCTCTCTCTCTCTCTCTCTCCAGTTATTAATTCATTTGTTATCAGTGGCGTTGTTACACCCGCCCCTCATCGTAGTTCCCTTTTGCCTCTCTCTCTCTCTCTCTCTCTCTCTCTCTCTCTCTCTCTCTCTCTCTCTCTCTCTCTCTCTCTCTCTGTTATTCGTTATTAATTCATCTGTTATCAGTGGCGTTGTTACACCCTCACTTCATCCTAGTTCTCTCTCTCTCTCTCTCTCTCTCTCTCTCTCTCTCTCTGAAGCAGTATAGTAGTAATTAAACAATTACCAAATGTTTTAATGTTTCAGGAAAAAAATGTGGACGAAGGTAATGGAATTTGTTATAATATCTTTTGTGATTTTGGTGCTTTTGCTGATTATTTAGAGAGACCACCAGTAGCCGTTGAACATTTTTTGGAAACATTTACTAACTGTGACTATATACCACGAGCTGGGGGCAAACAACTACTTATTAATATTTATCTATCAACATGAGTAATTTCAGTATCAACGGGGAAACACAACCTAACATCAGAGAAGGTTAGGCTGTTGACTTGTTGATGTGTCGAGTTAGTTTTTTACGGTTATTCTTTTGTGGGCTGCACTTCTACTCACAGCACTTATATTTTTTTTCTTTTTTTCTTTCTTGCAGTGTACTTGAATGAAAATTAATAGCACTTCAGTTTTTTCTGGGCTCGTGTTGTAACGCGATTAGTGAGTGGCTCCAGTTAGTACCTGTGGGTATCACCCCGACAATATACCACTTGATTGTATGTATGTATGTATGTATGTATGTATGTATGTATGTATGTATGTATGTATGTATGTATGTATGTATATATAGTGTGTGTGTGTCTAATTATATACATACATACATACATACATACATACATACATGGTGGACATGCGCGCGCGCGCCTATGTATAAAGGATAGCGCACTCGTGACCAGGTCTTGGGACACACACAAATGAGTTGGTTTTCTACACGATCCGCTTTGCTTCACGTACGATAGCCTACATATCAAATATGAACAGTCTGAATAATTGTCAAAATTTAAGACATGTCGCCAAATAAATCTAGCCTCCATAGTCTAACTTGCATGCAGACTGATAGTCAGTTAGACATTTATCACTGACAGCATAGACTATGTAGATGATATAACTACTTTTTAGGTTTTCAAGAAAACCCAATATGACCGATATTTCGCGTGACCTATGTTATAAAGAATGTCAAATTTCAGGGAAGGAATTCATAAAATTCCTTCCCTTGTTTTTTTTTTTTTGTTTTTCTTCCAGATCCGACACAAAATCGGTTAGCTAAGTGGTAACCTTATCGCATAAAGTCTAAGGGTCCTGCACAAATTTTGTTTCTACGCTAAAGTGGTTTTTATAGTGTAGTTTTCAAACAGTAGTTAACAATTTTTACTAGTTTGTTAAAAAATAAAAATAATAAAGATAATGCAGGTAAGAACATAAGAAGTGCTTCATTTACCCATAAAAGATGAGTTTTCATTTTTCAAAAAAAGAAAAAAGTTTTTGACTTAGCCTTAAAAATAAGAACTTATATTTTCTATTAAAAAAATAATCATAAGAGCGAAAACTTTACGACTTCTTGGAGCGCTAATCAGTAAATAAGTAAATAAATATAAATAAATAAATAAATAAATAGATAGATAAAAATGCAAGGGGTGATATGTTTGCTATTTATAAATGTAATAATATAGTAATCATGAAAAGGACCATTTTGATAACGGGTAATTTTTTATATTTACATGTAATCCGATTCATTTTGTTTCAACTAATTCAAATCATTTTTTGTATTGAAAGTATTTATATTCAGCTTTATTTCTGTGCTACAGCTAATCCAACTAATTCAAATCATTTTTTATATTGAAAGCATTTATATTCAGTTTTATTTCTGTGATACAGCTAATCAAACTAATTCAAATGATTTTGTATATTGAAAGTATTTATATTCAGCTTTATTTCTGTGCCACAGCTAATCCAACTAACTCAAACAATTTTTTTATATTGAAAGTATTTATATTCGGTTTTATTTCTGCGCTACAGCTAATCCAATTTTTCGTCTGTCCTTCCACAGGCTGCTCTGAGGTGCTGACGATCGCTGGGCGGCTCACAAGCACCCGGTAGAGAGGGAAAAAACGCGAGGAAAATGCGGAAGAACGTCTCCATCGAAGCGAGAGTTGTCGGCTTTTGGTAACGGACCGCCCGTGAGAGAAAGATAGAAGGAAGGAAAGAAAGGGAAAAAAAAGCAATAAAACAAAGAGCAAACTCTTTCCCAGCCATGTGCGCAGCGAAGGTGTTCGTCGGTTCGGATTCCTTGGAAAAGGTGTGGAATAGAGACTCTGCCCGCTGACGCGCGGAAGAGAGAAAGAGAAAGAGAGAGAGAGAGAGAAAGAGAGAGAGAGAGAAATTAAAGAATACCGAAAGCGTTTGAGTTCACTTCTTTCCGTTTTTTAATATTTTTTTCATCGTTTTTTTGGATGTGGTGTCAGAGAGAGAGAGGGAGTGAGAGAGAGAGAGAGAGATAAAACGCACGTAACTGAAAGAAAACCGTGAAAAAGATGCCTCGATGGATTTGGAAAAGTGGTACCCAAGACTTAAAGTGGCAGTAAGAGATAGAAAGAAAGGTAAAAAAAAAAAGTGTCGTTGGTGTTCGGTCTTTGAAAAAGTGAGAATTGAGTTCCCTGGTAACAGCAACATGGATACGAGGAGTGTGAAGGGATTGCTTGAACGGCCCATGGAGTTCTGATATATCCTTTTTGTTTGTTTCTTTAATTTTTCAAGAGTGGAGGGTCCCGGGGCAGGACACCTGAAGGTCGAAGATTGTTTTTTTGCTCCGTCTCGTCGGGCTCCTTTGGTTTTGTTGCTGCTGGGGGTCAGTACCTCCCCCTCCTCCTCCTCCTCCTCCTCCTCCTCTTCCTCTTCCTCTTCCTCTTCCTCTTCCTCCTCCTCCGCCTTCGTCTCCTCCCTGCGTCTGTCATCCTCGTCCGATTCCCCTCAAAGCTTTCAAACGGACAGATGAAGGCGGATCTGTACAGGCTGTCGCCACCTCCTCCTCCTCCTCCTCCTCCCCCTCCTCCTCCCCCTCCACTTCCGTCGTCGCCTTCTTCAGCCACCCTCCGCCGTCGCAGTGTAAAGTTGCTGATGCCGCAACCTCTGCCTCAAGCGATGCTTCTTAGCAGGCACAGCCATTTATCTAGGACTAAAGATGTTTCCCTTCCCTCCTCCTCCTCCTCCTCCTCTCCCTCTTCCTCCTCCTGCTCCTCATCGTCGTCCTCCAACACCAGCCCCTCGATATCCCTACTCCACTCCCCTTCTACTCCGGCGGCACAGTGGCGACGGCGGTTGGCAGTGGCGATATTCACCTCGTTGCTCCTCCTCCAGTTCCCTCAAGATTGCAACTCCTACTTGAACACCTACGGGAGGAAGGAGGAAGAGCACACCATCACTATAGGTGAGTGAGCGGCTGGTTGGTTTAAACGCATTCCATTCATTCCATTCATCGTCACCGTCGCCGTCATCATCATCACCATTATCATCGGCAATGCCGTCATCGTCGTGGCTGGTATCCATTTACTGTAATCATCCACATACGGTTCAATTTAGTGCCGTCGCTTCGACGGTGAATCAGACCTTTGTTTCCACGTCATTGTAGTTGTTGTCATGCAATATTGCCTGTTGAATTCGAATATATCCGCCGAATGACTAAAAATAGCCAATTTAATGTCGTTTCCCAAGGGAAGGGACATTTTCGAAGGCCCCTTTTTTCATTTATTTCATTGGAAGGAATGCTTTTGTTTCTGTATCATCATCACAGGAGGTTTATTATTTTACAATTGATACTATTTTACGTTTTGAATGATGTGGAGTGAATTTATGTTTGTTTCCGGGGGGTGTGGGTGAAGCAAGTACATTGTATCATTTTTACAATGTTAAAAATGTTATGTTTGTTCATGTTACATACATAATTGTGAAGATGCAAACAACAGATTCTGGTTTTAAAGTTTGTTTAGGAAAATTGGTAGCGATTAATTTTTGTATCAACACTGTACAAAGATTCGATGTAAGTAGGTTAATGTCTACTTGTTGCCTCATTCAGCGCAAGTTCTTTTTAGACTTAGTGATTATAGGTTTCGTGACATTTTACTTGAGAGCGTAAGGTTACGTGATGTTACGTAAGGGGTTAATTACAGTCGCATTTGCTATAATTTTTTTATACTAATGGTTGAATGTATGAAGCGTCTCATAATTCACAAGAGAAGTACTCTGGTAATTAATATCTAAGAAAACGAACTAAACATTAACAAATGTTTAAAGAATTATCGTTGTTGTCTTTGTTATTACTGTTCTACTTCTCCCAGCAATTTCTCATAGTAGAACCCTATTACTCTTTCGTTTCTCAGTTATTCTTGAACCCAAAAATTACATTCTTCTTGTGGCCGGTCTTACTGTCGGGGTTTTAGATCCAGTGATTTCCCTGTGTCAAAAAAATTTATAGGTGCACGCTGGAATTCTTTCTTTCTTTTTGTGGCTGCCATTGTTTCGCACTTCAAACAGTAGTTTCTTTCATTCTCTTTCCCTCAAAGGCAACTGTTCTTCCTTTATTTTCTCCGTTAAGGCTTTAGTAAACCTTTTGTTCGTTCAGAGTTCTTGTCTCCTGAATTCGTTCCTTTTTGCAGACCTTGTTTTGTAAATGTTATCGTCACCTGATCATCTGCAGAATTTAACTTCGTAACCAGATTCATTTAATT
>NC_089755.1:47445120-47467620 GCF_040412425.1 Macrobrachium rosenbergii
TATAGATATTAAATCTGAAATATAGAGTTAAAACCAAAGTAACGCCTTAAAATATGAAAACTGAACCAATAAGATTGTGTTTCCAGAACCCCTTGAGGCCTACTTAAAGAAAACTACCTCACTTATAATGTTTTGAAATAAATCTAAGTTCAAACATGCATTTAGGTTTAATTGAAATTCTCTCTTGACTGGACTGCTCACTGCTGATCTTAGATACCGTGTGTGTCATATGTAATATTTTAAATAAAAAAGATTAATAAAAAACTAATAGAATCATTGTTGGAGAAACAGAAGTAATACGTTTTATCTGTGATTGGTAGTTTTTTGTGAATATTTGCAATGTAATATTTGTATTTTAACTGCTATACAAGCGACATTTTTTTTTTTTCACAGGAAAATTGTAACACCGTCATATTGAAGAGGTAGAATTTTTATTGTTCCCTGGAGCTTTCAGTTCTGTAATACTCTTCACTCAATATTTTTATTATACTGTATTTGTTGCGGATGTTTTTTGAGAACAGCGACTTCTCTTTTCATGATTTTATTTGTTCCAATGTTTGTTCCCTCGTGTGAGACGATATTTTAGATTTTTTACATATTCATGTACTCGTAACTAACATATCCACTGATTTATTTTGGAAGCAATGAGAGTTTTTCCATTTTTTTTCTATTTTCCGGTTTAATCAAACTCTGCTCTTGTCCAGGTAAATAAAAAAGGAATATATGTTGAAGCCCTACGCCGATTGGTTTGTTTTATTAATAAGTTTTGTAAGGGTAGATACAAAGCTGCCTCTGCTTCGGCCAGTTGATTTTGTTATTGTTAGAAGGCTTCCTTTCCATATGTTTGATAATTTAGAAGCACTATCCACAAACTTCGTGCAGTTTAACAGTTCATTTTCTTTAACTGTAAGAAAAAATATGTTGTTTGGCTCAAGCCTTGAGGCTGTATCAGAGTGTGTTTGTTTATCAGTCAACATCTGCCAAAACAGGTCAGCGAGAAAGCTGTTCATTGTGTCACTCTATTTACATAGCGTAATATTGTACAGATTCATGTTGTACAGTTGTACATAGAAAGAGATGTATGATTGTACTGTACAAAGAGCTGAACAGTTTTAAGAAAACAGTTTTAATAACGCTTACAATTAGTGAGCTGATCAAACAGTGCTATCGCCATTAAAATCCAAGGCTTTAACATAAACACGCTCCAGTAACTGGGTTAAAAAAAATTGAAAGGAAATGAGGCGTAAAATTACTCTTTAGATTTATTTTTCTAATGATTTCTCTCCATTGATTAAGTGGTGAAAATGGGGCCCATTTTGTTTCAGTTTTCATTTAATTTTTCCACTTTTCCAAGTCTACTCGGAAATATACTACTTATTTTTAACTATATCCTTTCCCCTTGCTGTATAAATTCTTCCTATTGTGTTCCCGATGTTTTCTTAATCTTTTGTCTTATTATTCAGTGTCATTATCACAGTTTTTCCCCATTAAGAACATTATATCATCTTAAGTTTTGTTTTGTTTATGGAACTCTTTATTTCTGTGTATAATGTAGACCCGCTCATCACATTTTCGCCCCATTATTTTCTTTTTAATGGCTTTATTTCTTGACGTTTTTATACTATATTTTACCCACACACATTTAAAATGGTGTATAATAATACTTATGTTATTATATTTTACCCCTTACAGATTACAAAAAAAAAGGTATAATAATCAGGCTATTTGTACATAGCCTGTATCCATGATTTACATATTTGAAACCTTTTCTACTGTATCATTATAGTATATATATATATATATATATATATATATATATATATATATATATATATATATATATATATATATATATATATATATATATATATATATATATATATATATAAATATATATATATATATATATATATATATATAATATATATATATATATATATATATATATATGTGTGTGTGTGTGTGTGTGTGTGTGTGTGTGTGTGTGTGTGTGTGCGTGTGTGTGTGTCTTTGCCTGTATCCTCACCTGTTCTTCCTTATTTCAGATCCATTTTTAATCCAGTTTTATTCACTCATCGACTAGATCAATCTTTGTTTATTTGCAACGTGGGCTAGGACCGCCATCCAGAATATACAGGTTATTGACACTCCCTTTATTCCAGCCGAACAACGGCGTTATCAAACATTTGCATCTGTAATTATTATTCATTGGAAATTTCTCGCTTTGCATTCCCGTCTCTACAGATCATCATATCGGGCGCCGCCGCGCTATTTCGGGACTCCAGGAAAACAACATTAACTGTTCAAAAGTGAAATGAGAAAGTGTCAATACTCTCTTTCCCATGAGGAAGACTAAATATATATGTATATGTACCTCCCGAAAGCCGCCTCCCACTCTTTTCGTGTCCAGTCTGGCCAGCGAATATAATTTCGCAAACTTCATGTCACATGCGCTCAGCGCTGTCATGTACTCTGTCGTCGGTATGGGCCCGAGTTTATTCAAATGACTCTAATTGTTATCCCTGTGTATTGTGTGTTTCTTGACAGCTTGTGGTGCCTGTGTTCGTGTATCAAAGTAGGAGGACCTTCTAGCGTAGTTGTTTCCTTATTCCAATTTTGCATAAGATGGGTACCCTGCTGATATGTTGCTTCGGTATTTTGTTGATGTTAGATGGCTTTTGCAAACGACGTAGAAGACTTCACTTCTGAGGAAATTTATTTCCTCTTTCACTCTCTTTCCCAGTATTTAATGGTTTATGAAGTATAGAAAATATTGCTTCTTGTGGCTAAGAGAATCTGATACGAATTTTAGTTAATTCAAGACATTCCATATGAAGAGAAATAGTATATTATATTATTGTTCAGTGGTTTTTGTTTAGTGTTCTTTAACGCTATTGCATCATCATTTTCTTAATATCGTTTATGTCTGTATGTCTGATAGTGCTTTAATTGCTTGTGTGTATAGGTTTAGTATCAGTCCCCTTTTATACAGGTTATTTACTTTATTTGGGTTTCTAGTCACTCTCGGCGTAAACGCCTTTGCTGCTTAATTTATCTCCCTGACTTAACTTGTGGGTATTATTATACCTCTTTTTAAATCTGAAGCAAAATATGTGCACTGCGATTTTAGTAACATCAGTCATCTCGCTGAAGATGTCATTAATAGATTTTATTATCGATACAGTCTATTAATTTCACGCATTTTAATTTCATTCATCAGATGCTTAAAATACGGTGCTGTTGTCAACAGCTCCATGCAAGTTAGTAGGAATACATTATTTTTTTACTTGAGTTTTACCGAAGCCTCATTGTTCTTGATTGTAGACCAACGCTCTTGTGTATATTGTTTTCGTTATTTTACATTTTGCTTTTGTAAATTGCGTCATTTTGCCTTGAATATAGTCCATGTTTTTCATCTGTTTCTCAACTGCCGATTTTTCTTCCACTGTTAGCAATTGCAATAATAATAAATAATAATTATTGTTATTGGAGAAGCAAATCCACAGTTATGTATATGTACGTATATTTATAGATAAATCAGTATAGATAGCTTTCGGGAACTTGAAAAGGGGAACCGATTTATCTTTGAATATATGTACATATACATAACTGTGGATTTGCTTCTCCATTTTAAGACTCATGCTACTCAGAGTATTTTTTAATTATTGTTATTATTATTATTATTCAGTTGCGTTGGCGTTCTTGTTGTTGTTACAAAAACAACAAAAATCATTTTTGTTTTAATTTTGTTATTATTATCACAGCTAAATATCCACACATTCTTTAAGAAGTATTCTAGTTCTCATATGCCTTCGTGTTTTCCCTATCCTTCGATTCTTCGTTTGTTGTTTATCCTGTATTTGTTCCGTTCTCCCATTCCTGGCTTTTCAACCCTTCATCCTCTCTCTCTCTCTCTCTCTCTCTCTCTCTCTCTCTCTCTCTCTCTCTCTCTCTCGTCTTTTTCGGTACTGTGAAAAACACCTCCCCTTGCATTCGAACAACTTCCTTTCCGCCGCCGCGCACTCAAAGTTAGGACACCGTGTCAAGATAACGCAGGGAATGTGTCAATTGAATCTGAAATTCTCGGGAAAGAATCGGGTCGTCGGTTGTCTTTCCGGATCACTTCTGTCGGCATTTAGTTCGTACAGAGGCGGAAGGAAAGAACTGCTTTTCGTAATGCCATCGACGTCGAAAGGTAAAAGGAAATTGATAATGTTTTCCTGTGTCTGTCTATAACAGGGGGTGTGATGGGGGCGGGGGGGGTTGGCTTATTACGCTATGACGTTGGCGTCTCCCCGTCTGTCTGTCTGTATGTTGGTCCGTCTGTTTTATGTTTTCTACGCCCCTGCCATTTTGAGATTACAGGTAGGCAAGATCTGATAGCGATATACGGGTAGTTATGTGAAATTTTGCAAAAGGTTTTCAAACTTTAGATAATTTTGGCTAGATGCATGCAAATATTACCTGTATGTAACGGTGTCTTATTTTTCGTGGCTGTTCGTTTTTCCCCTCATTTGCTATTAATATGGATATGAGTTCATAAAGAAACATTAAGTGAGTAATAAAAATTTTACAAAATTTCAGTAAAAATTAAATAAATCAGCATCATAGATGGCTACGAACACGAATTGAAAGGGGAGGGGTTTCCTGAGTAAATGAAATGTGGGTAGAATATTCCGTAGAGTTTTGCGCCAGCGTCATCATCGCAGTCCTTCATAAAATGCATTATGTTGCTATTGCTTATATTATTTATCATATCATTTAGATCGTCCCTCTTTGTTTTGCAGACTTCGTTTTTATGTGGTGAATATTTGCAGTTTACATGTATTATTGCTTTTGTTACATGAAACAAATTAATAATTTTAAGAACCGTACGTGTAACGTAATTAGTCAACTGATAATATGTCAAGAAGATATGTATACATACAGTACATACATGCATACATACATACATACATACATACATACATACATACATACATACATACTTGCATTGGCCCATTTGTAGGGAAGCTGCCTTCAACTTAAACAGTTGAAGGTTACACCTGTCATCTGATAAGGTCTAAGACAGCGTATCAGTTGACCTCTTCAACCTTCAAATAAAATAGATGTCCGTATACTGTACACAGTAATGAATGATTTTCAAAAGAAAGGAAATACCCACATGTCCCCCACCCCCGCCACCCCCACCCCCCTAAAAGGCGGCATCATCCTGGAAACACGTCGATTCTTAACCTGGTAAAGAAGTGGACATTCTGAGTTCAAGCTGCCGTGGTGTTACGCCGCAGAGAAATGGCGCGTTACCTGTGATGTTGATGGAGCCGGGGAAATAACGCCTCATTATTCTCGTGTGGCACCGTCGAGATTCCGAGAAGGAGGACCTTTTTATAATTGTTTTTCATTCTGTATTTATCAAAGAAAAAGTCGAATGTTTGGGTAGAAAACAATAATTTTTATGACTGCTGAGTCTGTTATTGCTTTTTCTCAAGGAAGGAATGATCGTAGTTAAGAGAAATTACAATATTATTTTGCCCAGTTTCACTAACTGAAGCCATTTTTCATCACGGAATGTCTTGTCAAAATCTGTGTTTATTTTTACTGTAGAATATTGTTTATCATTCTTTGTCAAAATTCGACGAATGAATCACATGTCGATGAATGATCATGCTTCTGTTATTTTCATGGAAATTATTGATACTTATGGAGTATGTATATATATATATATATATATATATATATATATATATATATATATATATATATATATATATATATATATATATATATATGTATGTATGTATGTATGTATGTATGTATGTATGTACGTGTATATATATATATATATATATATATATATATATATATATATATATATATATATATATATATATATATATATATATACACATATATATATATATATATATATATATATATATATATATATATATATATATATATATATATATATATATATATATATATATATTGTGTATGCGTGTGTCCGTAAGTGGCTCCCCACACCAGTCAGTCTTCAGTCGATCAAGATTTGAAAGTTCACCAGAGGTCGAATGAAGGGCATGGGGCTAGCAACCTCACCTCACAGCCTTTACCCTACTGTTGCCGTCTCTTCTGAAGAGAATGAGATGTATAATTTGTGTGTGTATCTATATTTATATATACATACATATATAATTCATGTATGTATGCACCCGCTTTCATGCTCGGATAATGCAAGCTAAGAAAAAATCAGCAATAAAGGGGGAGAAGTAGAGACAAGGATCGTTAGCATTCAGGGATGTGTTGCAACAGAGCAGCTTCGTTCACGTGGCTGATTACAGTGTATAAGAGGTTTCTTTCGTTGATTCATCCAGCATACTATTGTGATTAATTTCACTTGCAATATTTCCGCTGGAATCGCTCATTCCGTCCATGGACTTGTTTTTTTTTTTATTATCTCTTCGCTTTGCCAATGCGAAGTGAAATTCAAAAGGAACAAAAGCAACGGTGCACGTTTGACCTACTTCCATACTTGAGGGAAAATAGTAGATTTTCTCTCTCTCTCTCTCTCTCTCTCTCTCTCTCCTGTCTTTTTTTTTTACTTCTTTTTAGTTTCTAGATTCTCAGAGGACAGGTGATTCTTTGTAGTGATATTCTTTTTTGTTATGTATTTTGGATACTAGATAGGGTGGTGGGATGTTTCCTTAGCTTCCAAGAGCTGTCGGGAATTGGAAAATTTTTTTTTGAGAGTGAATGGTGTATGTATATCAGAGAGAGAGAGAGAGAGAGAGAGAGAGAGAGAGAGAGAGAGAGAGAGAGAGGAGAGAGAGAGAGAATGATAAAGAGTGGTAGAAGTGTGGTGATGGTAGCCAGCGGGTGTTCCCCTGGTTACCATGACAACGGGGGTGAGGACGAGGTGTTGCTGTACCCACCTTTACCAGCATGTGTAACCGTCAACTCTCTCTCTCTCTCTCTCTCTCTCTCTCTCTCTCTCTCTCTCTCTCTCTCTCGGAAATATACTTTTTCAAAATTGGCATAGCAGTTATCAATCATCTCTTGGATTGGAGCTCTCTCTCTCTCTCTCTCTCTCTCTCTCTCTCTCTCTCTCTCTCTCTCTCTCTCTCTCTCTCTCTCTCATTTTTTTAGTAGAATACACTGGCACATGTCTGACGATAAACTTCGCTGCAGCCTCGCATAGAGGCATCATCATCATCATCATCCTCATCATCATCATCATCATCATCATCATCCATCGATCTGTTTGCAGAATACCGCTGCGATTTCATCTCTTATCGAAGAGTCGGTCGGCGAAGAATAAAACCAATTGACCCAGCAATTGAACCCCCTTTGTAAATAAGAATAAAATACCAGCTTGGCTTTGGTTCATATTCTCGTATTGCTCTGCAGTTGGAGACGCTGGATCTCTCTCTCTCTCTCTCTCTCTCTCTCTCTCTCTCTCTCTCTCTTTCGATTCCTCATCACTCACCAACTCACTCTGTGGGCTTTCCGGGCTTCATTGTCACCCACGACCGCTTTCACCGAAGACATGATTTGTTATCGGGCTTTGGATATAGGCCTATGATTGTTAATTTATTTATTTACTTATTTTTTTATTTGTTTATCTATCATGTCAGTTGTTTACTTCACGAGGTTTTCCAGGTTAATTTATTTTCGTTTGGTTACTGTTGCTTGGCATTGAAGGAGGATATAGTCAATTTTGACTTAGTTTCTTTTTGGGCATATGCAGGTTATAGTTAGTTTCTTTTTGGGCATATGCAGGTTATAGTTTCTTTTAGGGCATACGCAGGTTATAGTTTCTTTTTGGGCATATGCAGGTTATAGTTTCTTTTAGGGCATACGCAGGGTATAGTTTCTTTTTGGGCATATGCAGGTTATAGTTTCTTTTGGGGCATATGCAGGTTATAGTTTCTTTTTGGGCACATGCAGGTTATAGTTTCTTTTGGGGCATATGCAGTTTATAATGACTTGGGTACGTGTTAATCTTGTCCACGTAATCACTCGGAATGATTTTACAGTTGGCATTCCATACCTCGCCCATCATCAGTATAATTATGATGATTTCTTATATGAAGACAAAATTGCTCATATGAACAAGACAAATCGAAAACAAAAAAGTATTATGTTTTGAATAGTATATCTACCCTTTCAAAAAATAATGTTTGTGAAATGTGGAAATACTACCCAAAATATAAAGCTTTTGCTTTCCCCATTGTTTATGTATCTGAATCTTATTTTTCCATCATACCCGTTTTTAAGATATATATATATATATATATATATATATATATATATATATATATATATATATATATATATATATATATATATTTTATATATATATATATATATATATATATATATATATATATATATATACTATATATATATATATATATATATATACTTTGTGATCGTGAATATTCAATTCTCATATTCTTTATGTAATTAGCATGCAAACTTTAATTAAGTGCTTTATGTTGCGTCGTGAATATGCAAGTGGATTTATTTGAAAAATTGTACAATTAGGGAACGAAAGATATTGTCAGCAGTTATTAATTACTATGGAGAGCTTGCATTATTATATTATATTAAAAACTTTTTACTTCTTCGGGTATTTTTGTTCTTATTTCTTTTTTATTATTTCACATTGGTTACACTCGGAAAGGTCACGGAATGAGAACTTCTCTTTGGAAGTTTCTTGTTTCTTTCTATTTTCGCTACAAAATTAGTTTTATGAATTATGAATATTTGAATATTTGAGATTAAATATTTTTTAAGCTTATTCAATGTAACGAGACTGAAGTAAATGAAGTTGAAAAATTGTAGATTGTCATAATCAGGAAGAAATGAGTCATTACAAAGTGTTTAAAGTGACTTCCGCTATGCTACGTTTTACACATCCAACTTTTATTTCAGTGAGACTTCGATAAATAATCAAAGTACTGTATTTTATGAACAAACAAAAGATTGTGCTTGAAGCTGAGTGAAAAAAAAGTGAATTGAACATTTAATTTGATTGTAAATTTAAATCAACCAAATTCATTATTAAAAGCGACCCGTGTACTTGTCAGATCAAAGGAGAATCACAAAGAAAAATCCTGTAGCTATTAATTGCTCCTCAGTAATTAACTTGTCTCTCTCTCTCTCTCTCTCTCTCTCTCTCTCTCTCTCTCTCTCTCTCTCTCTCTCTCTCTCTCTCTCTCTCTGTAGGGTGTATTTGTTTCCATATGCAAAATGTAATGGATATGTGCATGTCGTTTTGAATATATGCATAGGGAAAGGGATGCAGTTCTGAATTCTGGATGGCTTATTTCAAAGCTGAAACGAAATGCCAGGTATGCAGTACATTTGGAGAACCAAATGATACGTTTTTAATTTATGACAGATTTTCTAGTTTATGTAAGTAAACGCTTAATATTTTTTATCATTATGTATATGCTTGTTTGTTATTTCGTTTATCCAGATTATCATTTAGTTCTTTTCAATAGATATGCTCATTTCGGAAAGTTATGTTCGTTGTGAATATCAATTTTAATGTTGCACGTATTTCGTTCATATCACACTAAGAATGCCTGCATATCATTATACTGAAAAATATAATATTATCAGTTTGATATTAATAGTAATTACCATCATCTTAACGTAATTACAAACTGAGCAAAAAGTTTGTAGTATTTTTTCTATGCAAATTTTATGTCGTGTACAAGGAATCAATCGCCAGCCAGATTAATTATTTGCCATTGCTTTTAAGGCCGAAGAGACTTAAGTGATGAAGTCTGTGAAATGATCCTTGATTAAGATGTATTAGTAACATATTACTTTGGTCTTATGCCTTTGCATATGACGAGTTATTCTTGGATGGCTTCTATGCTTTTCTCTGAGGTTATCGCTTTCAGGTTTGTTCTTTTTCTGTAGGATATTTTATTATTATTATTATTATTATTATTATTATTATTATTATTATTATTATTATTACTATTTTGTCAGTGGGAACCTTCTTATTCTTCTTCTTCTTCTTCTTCTTCTTCTTCTTCTTCTTCTTCTTCTTCTTCTTCTTCTTCTTCTTCTTCTTATTATTATTATTATTATTATTATTATTATTATTATTATTATTATTATTATTATTATTATTAAGACACTCCAAGAAAAACACGTTCCGCACACCTTTACCTTTAAAGTTCAAATGACATTTTGAAAGAGGAGATTCATCAGTCAGTTCTTAGAAGCAAGCACGATGGTTAATTTCCGGTCTATAAGGAGTATAGGCTCCTCCAAGTTCTGAGAGAATGAAGGCCCTCAGAAAAAAAAGAATGGGATGGATGTGATGGGGGTTCTAAGGGGAAGGGGTTGGGGTCGCTTTGTAAAGGGTTGCATTTGCAGTGACATTTATGTGGCTGATTGACGTCACTTTTTTCGAGAGAGTAAAGTCTTTATTTATTTCCGTTTTCTTGTTATTCCCTTCTCCACAAAATTAAAGGTATTCATAATTTACGTTTCTTTTCCCTCCCAACTTTATTCTCGTATCTCTTATTTTTCCACTTCGTGATTCCTTGACTGGAATTTTTCCCAAGATATCATTTCCTCACCTTTTAATATTTTCAGCTTGAGAGTATTTTTTTTTCTGCATCTTGAGAGTGAGTATTTATTCGGAAAACCTTTTCCTTCGGTATCTTCCGTCGTGACGTCATGTATCTGGTATCCTTGACAACGCAGGTTCAGTCCTCGGCCTCCACTGCAGGATGATTCTCTTTTTCAAAATGCTCATTATGAATATGACGGATATAAGGTGTCTGCGAGACCTTTGGAGACGAAGATTTTAATTTTGTTCCGTTGTGCTCGATTTCCGGCTGATTAATTCGTTATTCATAACTGTGAATCTTGTACATAAAATCTCTCTCTCTCTCTCTCTCTCTCTCTCTCTCTCTCTCTCTCTCTCTCTCTCTCTCTCTCTCTCTCTCTCTTCAGCAAAATATATACATTATATATGTGTGTAGATATATTTTATATACATATATCTGTATATTTATATATGTATACATAGGTATATATATGTATATATGTATATGTATATATATATATATATATATATATATATATATATATATATATATATATATATATATATATATATATATACTGACACATTTATATGCGCGTGAGTAAACGACCTTTACACAGACTTTACAAAGAAGTGTCACTAAGCGCGGACTCGGAGAAAATATAACAGATAAATCTTGCAGTTCATACATCTGTACTAATTTTAGCATTTCTTGTGATTTGCAGGATGTCTGGTTTGAGTTACTAAGGGTTTTATGGAATGAGCAAGTGGTAACCATTTACTACAGATGTGTGAAAATCTACAGAAAAGAAATAACTTTTTTTTTTTTTTGTTTTAGTCTTTTCCCAGTGTCGTGTATGCATAAAATGCAGGATAATATAGTAAAGTAGAGGAAATAATATAGATCAAAATCTTCTGCTGTACAGAATTATTATTATTATTATATTATTATTATTATTATTATTATTATTATTATTATTATTATTATTATTATTATTATTATTATTATTATTATTATTATTATTACTGGATGACGTCGTTACGTAACCATGAAAGCCGAAGTCCGACACCGGTCATCTTGTTGGCATTATTAAGAGACACTTAGTCACATCTCCGTAGTTTGTGTTTTTGGAGCTGACGGTAAATATCTTCAACCGATATTACTGAAGCTAATCCTGATTAGCGGAAGCTCACGCTCACCACCCACCATTAGTTATATCGGCTGTAGATGTTTGGTGTCATTAAACACCCTCTCCCACTCCCCGTGAACGTGAAGGGTGACATCTACTGTAGGTAGTAAAACTCTCAAAGAACGAATGACAAATAAAAGAGCAGAGAGTAATAGAGTTGCAGGCCTCAGGGATACTGTAGAAGAACCTTCAGTACCGTCTGCACTGTACCCAACAAGGTACACTCTGAGCGGTACCCCACAACTGGGTCAGCCTTACAGTAAAGGGACTAATATACATGGGCCCTCAGCCCAGAAAATAGGACGTGTTAACGCTCCTTTCGCTTCCAGTATATACATAGCGATAAAAAACAATATGATCACAGCTCAGCCAAGATAAACAAAATGAGTGAACTTTATAAATATTCAAAGAGCGCTGTTCAAACAGTTCCGGCTGATATTTACGGTAGGGGAAACTATTGTGTACCGCTTCGGGTGAAAAAATGTTCTATATATATATATATTTTTTTTCTGAAATATCAGATGATTCAGATTTTTTTAATTTTTTTTTTTTTTGTGGGGAGATTGGGGTGAAATCTCTGTCTATGTTAAGATCGGTGGTTTCAAGCAAGTGTGTTAGTGGAGTTTCTAAGTTATGACAAACCTCCCGCCGTGAAAAAAAAATTGTGTAACTAATTCAGGGAACACAGAGGAAGCCTGAGGATTCCTATTTCTGGAAGTGAATGGAATCGAGGGTTGACCCTCGAGTTTGTTATTCCCATGTACTGTAACATGCCCATTAATCTAAATCTCAGTTAAAACAAGGAGCCATTTTTTATTCTCAAGAAAGGTACCATGTTTCTCTCCCCCCTTCCCCTCCCCTCCCCCCTCCCCTCCTCCTCCCTATCCCCCTTCATTCTCTTGCCTTTTATGAACATCTTTTGCTCTAATCTTTTGCGGGCTCTTTCATCATATATTTACCTCCGGCATTGAAATCCTTTACCTTTTTATCTTGCAAATTCACAAGAGCTCTTTGTTTTATTGATCACGAAAGGAGTGTAGCTGGATAGTTCGCTTTGTCATTTTGAAAAATTTTGGCAAGGTGATTTTCATTTATTTCTATATTTTTATTTTTATTTTTAATTTTATCTATTTTTTATGTATATTTTTATTTGTATTATTATTTCAGTCTATATTCTTTATTTTATTTTTATTTATATATACATATATATTACGTATATGTTATATAAAAGTATATATATATACATATATACATATATATATATATATATATATATATATATATATATATATATATATATTTATATGTATATATGTATATATATGAGGTCGTTGCACGATCGTCGTCGCTTTCACACACCAACTTCTGAGTCGTGAAAGAACTTAATGTGAACAAACCGTACACACCACATTCACAGACCTTCAGGGAATGTTTATAGTATCACAGGTTGCCCAGCCAAACTTTATGGCTTTGACGAATGGGGTTAAAACCTCATTTTATCCTCTACATTTTATTTCGTAATTCAACCAAGTATAAAGGTAAATGCCGAGACTAGTACCTTGACTGACCAAGCCTAAAGAAGATACTAACAGTAATGAAATTTTAATGATAAAACTTATGCGTCACTTAAGAATTTTCTGTATAATTAACTGGCACGTAAAATGAAACGCGTGTTTACATCCGGGACGACAAATATTTGACTTTAATTTAAACAGGAGAGCGACAAATATGCAGTAAGAATTATATCTTTTATAAATGTAAATGAAGTTTTGTGTGTTTGAGACCAACCCCTTCAGGCGAATAGATCTTTTGCTTAAGAAGATAAAAAGCAAATTTTTGATGTTATTGTAAGATATAGTCCATATAGTGTAGTTGTGTATTTTTCCTTTTATAGATAGGCTGTATAAGAACATATTAATTTTGAGCTTTTTTTTTTTTTTTTTGTCTCTTGTCATGTTCTCCTTTTTTGGGGTGGGGGAGGGGGATTAAGTGGGTGCGACTTTTTTTTTTTTATAGGGGAAACTAAAACTTGTTCGGAAGAATTATAGCATGCTTATATGATTATGATTGCCTCCTTTTTCGGCCATCCGTTACTGCTCCTCTCTCTCTCTCTCTCTCTCTCTCTCTCTCTCTCTCTCTCTCTCTCTCTCTCTCTCTCTCGTTGGTGGATATGAACGCGTGTTCTCAGTATGCATAAAATAAAAGGAGATCCCTTTGATCATATTTAGAAGACGCTGAAGTTTATTCGAGAGATCGTAGCTTAGCAGTGATTGTTTTAGGCGTTAACAGAAATGAGTTCTTCTGGGTGGAGGTGCAAGATAAATTTGTTTGCGTTATTTTTTAGGGGGTTTGAATAAATAAGTTAAATTTTCTCAAGTGTACGTTTGATATCAGGAGAAAACGCATTCAAAAGAAGAGTAAAGCCTGTTTTCATGGATGAGACAAATTGACGAAGGTTTCAGAAATATGGCATCAAAAGACGTAGACGGGAGTTACAGCAGGGAATATAGACACTTTTAAAAAGATATCCCCAATTAATTAGTGAGTTCTTAACGTCAGCGGCGGCCGCTTGACTTTTTATCAGAATTGTAATTGTGCAGTTCATTTGCATCAAAAGACAATAATTCTATTTTCATTAATAAGCAGAAGCAACCGCATTTTATTTTAATGTCAGGAGGGAATGGCGCAAAGCCAATTTGATAAGACATTCATCCCTTCAAAGTGAAAAGCGAAAAAGAGAATTATTGAGATAATTTGTCAAGTCATTAATGAGTAACATTCGATCGTATTTTTTAGGACAGTTATTATTATTATTATTATTATTATTATTATTATTATTATTATTATTATTATTATTATTATTATTATTATTCAGAAGAAGAGCAAGCCCTCCAAAAAAGGGGCCATTGACTTGAAATTCAAGCTTCCAAAGAATGTGGCGTTCCTCTGAAAGCAGCAACGGGAAAAAAATCTTAGGAAAAAAAAATTTAAATTACATCAGTCGTCAGGCAGCATCGCATGCCGGTAAAAAAACTTATGAAGAAAATAAATACTCATGAGTCTTCATCAAATAACACAAAACAGAATTGTTGTGAATTCCATCACAAAAATAAACTGCGTTCAGTAGGCTTATGCAGATCAATATGTCTAAATATTAGTCAAGGTACATAGAAAGGGAAGTAATGTGGATATCTGTGATGATGATAATATTGATGATAATTCTGCAAACTTCGAAGCTTTTGCCAAATCAATCAGAAAACTACGTCCATTTCTGTGTTAATGTCTCCAGTCGGGTGAAAGTTGGGATTGAATTTGAAGATCACGACAATATTTCGCTTATACATTCATATATATATATATATATATATATATATATATATATATATATAATTATATATATATATATATTATACATACATACATACATATATAGACACATAAATATATGTATATATGTATAGATATATATATTATACATATACACATGTGTATATGTTTATAATAGAGAAAGAGAGAGAGAGAGAGAGAGAGAGAGAGAGAGAGAGAGAGAGAGAGAGAGAGAGAAAATGAAGTTTTGTGCGAATGTTTTACTGCGAATATTCTATAATATAAGTATCTACAAGTTCAGAGTGGGAGAATTCAGAGAGAGAGAGAGAGAGAGTGGTAGAAAGAGAGACTGAGAGACTTAAAGATGTTCTTCCCTTAGTTTGTGCCCACAGCCGTCTCGATCACTAGTCCAGCGTGGACATAATAGAGGCATACTTCTCCGCAATCTGTTTATTTGCAATATGTTTAATGAGACTGTTTAACGGCATCGATTACCCGGAGACTCCATGTCCACGTATGCATACACGGTACATACGCTGTCGTGTGTATATATAAATAATATGTGAATACATGTTTGTTTATACGGTTTGGATGTTTTTATGTATATATAAGTTTAGCAACAGCATGTAGAAAGATTTTGGTTATAAAATTGATAATATATATGTATATATATAGATATATATGCATATGTATAAATATATATATATATATATATATATATATATATATATATATATATATATATATATATATATACATATAAATGTCTGTGTCTGTGTATACAGATAGATAGATAGATAAATCGATAGAAAGACAGAAAAACAGATAGATAGAAGGACAGGAAGAATGAATGGATTGATAACTCGCTCTCATTCAGAGTGAGTATTGTATTTATTTTTATTTGTGGTTCAGTGATTATGTTGGATATGACTTTTCCTAGATACCAGCTATCATGCTTTTTTTTTTTTAAGAGTTGTAAAGGAAGGAATTTTTTCTGGTTGAGTATCTCATTGTTTTTGAACCTCAGTTATTTTCCTGGTCAGATTACGCACATTTTTTTTTGTATCTAATATCCTCAAAACAGGTGTATGTTTTATTTATTTATTTATTTATTTATTTATTTATTTAGAGAGAGAGAGAGAGAGAGAGAGAGAGAGAGAGAGAGAGAGAGAGAGAGAGAAGGCAGGAGGACGTTCACTTATGAAACGAGTACCAGATAGCTGAATAATTCGTCAGTGAAGAGAGAGAGAGAGAGAGAGAGAGAGAGAGAGAGAGAGAGAGAGAGAGAGAGAGAGAGAGAGAAGGCAGGAGGACGTTCACTCATGAAACGAGTACCAGATAGCTGAATAATTCGTCAGTGGAGAGAGAGAGAGGGTAAGTGAAGGTGCTTGTGTGTGTGTGAGAGAATGCTGGCTTTTATAAACGAGGTCAGAATTGCTGGACTGAACATTGCAACAGTGCAGGGAGAGAGAAAATCTTGGAGAAATGGTGTGGGAAGCTGAATCTGCGCGCGCGCGCTCGCGTGTGTGTGTGAGAGAGAGAGAGAGATAAAAGTGGATCGCTAAGTAGATTGTTTAACTATCGCGTGTTTGTATGCGCGCGCGCGTTTGTGTGTGTGTGTGTGTGTGAGAGAGAGATATAGATATATAAAAGTGGATCGTTAAGTAGATTGTACGAGTACCGCGTGTTTGTATGTCCGCGCGCGCGCGCGCGTGTGTGTGTGTGTGTGTGAGAGAGAGAGAGAGAGAGAGAGCGAAAATTGGATCGTTAAGTAGATTGTTTAAGCACCCCGTGTTTGTATGCGCGCGCGCGTGTGTGTGTGTGTGTGTGCGTGAGAGAGATAGAGAGAGAGAGAGAGAGAGAGAGAGAGAGAGAGAGAGAGAGAGCGAGAGCAATATGGCTTGTCAGGCGAGCTAGATGTTTGGACCTGAAAGGGTACGAAACTGAACTAGGTAAACGAGCGACGCATTCAGGACAAGCGAGCCCTCATTCCGGAGAATGGCAATATTCTACAGGAGCTGACCGTTATGACTCTCTCCTTCCGAAAGACGAGGCTGACGTAAAGAGCAAGTGGGTCTTCGGAAAAGGAGATGTTTGACACCAATGATGCCATTTTCGGGAGTGGAAGATTGGGTCATCGTCCCCGCCCCTTCTCTCTCTCTCTCTTTCTCTCTCTCTCTCTCTCTTCTCTCTCTCTCTCTCTCTCTCTCTCTCAAAATATTACGTTTGATGGTGTTCCCTTCAGTAGCATGTTTGATGCAAGGAACACTTCTTTCTTCTCTCTTCTTTCTCTCTTCTTCCTTTCCTCTTCTTCTCTCTCTCTCTCTCTCAATAATGAATTGAATGACCACCGTTCCGATCACCAACTGACGAGGAGGGACGATTGAACCCATCCCCTAAATATTCAGCATGTCTTTGTTAACCTAAGCAGCAATTGAAGTACCTGGTTGTTAGTCGACTTTTTTGGTTCACAGCTATGTTGAAGAGAGAGAGAGAGAGAGAGAGAGAGAGAGAGAGAGAGAGAGAGAGATTAATAGTCCGCACAAAGTCATGTATACGACTTTGCACAATTGGGTCGTATTGTATGAATACTTTTATTTTTGAGTGGCTTCAGTATTCATATATGTGTGTAGTGTCTCATTATGTTTCAAGTTTCAGTGATGAAGTGGTAATGAGCGACTGAGTTAGGTTTTCCTCAGCTTATGAATCTTAATTAGGCATGAAATTACACAGGTGTCATAGATTCTGTCTTTGGTTAATTGAACACCTGAGTGGGTCAGCTTACCCGGTGTTTCATTAATACATTATCATACGTTTCATATACTGTATGTGTATAATTATATTATAATATATATATATATATATATATATATATATATATATATATATATATATATATATATATATATATATGTAGATATATGGTGTTTGTGCAAGTGTATTTAAGTGTTCATTTCTGCAACGCATATTCATACCAGGTGAACTGCGCTCTCGTTCTGCGGCCTCAGTAGTAAAAGCCAAGCGTTGTACACTAAAAATATGATGATGAAAACACTTTTTTGTTGGATGGCGATAATGATGACAGTAGTTGTTTATACTTACAATTGTTCTTTTCCTCTCCTGTCCTCTTTTCATGACCTTCTGGATACTGACATCTTTTTGCAGCTGTCGTTCTAATTTATCACTAAAGTACTGTATTGATGCAATTAAATTCATGCACTTAGAAGTCACTTTTCCATATTTGATTGAGTTTTGTTGATTCATTTCGCCATATTTTTTTCTATTCATTGCAGTTTATTCTTGGTCTCTGTCATCGATCACTTTTTTTTCAGGCATTGCTCCGTAAGGGGATAGCGTCGTCATTGCACCTCAAGCGGTACACTGTAGGCATAACTAAAGATTGTTTGCAGCGTCCCGTCGTCCCTAGCTGCACCCACTATTTAGCCTTTAATTTTACCTATATTCCGCTTCCTTTCTTCAGTCTTGCTGCCCAAACAAACGTACTCTCACTTTTCTTTGTCTAAAACGCTGAATGGCTGAAAGCGCACAGTTCTAGGCTTCATATCATTATCTTCATAAATCATCATCGTTTTCATTTGTCGAAACACTTGAGTCAAGGCTACATTATACCTTCACTATCCTTCAACGATTACTGTAGTATGCAGTCACTTTTTTCTTTAATTCTTGGTCCCACCAGCCATTAATATTTTGTCATTTTTTGCTCTTATCATGGTTCCGTTATCAGTTATCCACTCTGAGTTTTCTTTATTCTTAGTTTTCTGTAAAAGAAAACTATTGTGCCGGCTTTGTCTGTCCGTCCACACTCTTTTCTGTCCGCACTTGTTCTGTCCGCCCTCAGATCTTAAAAACTATTAAGGTTAGAGGGCTGCAAAATAGTATGTTGATCATCCACCCTCCAATCATCAAACATAGCAAATTGCAGCCCTCTAGCCTCAGCGGTTTTTATTTTATTTAAGGTTAAAGTTAGCCACAATCGTGCTTCTGGCAAAGATATAGGACAGGCCACTACCGGCCCGCCGTGGTTAAGGTTTCATGGGCCGCGGCTTACACAGTATTAGTGACGCACCACCAAGTGATCTATTTCGGTGGCCTTGATTGCGCGCTGTAGCGGGCTGTACAGAGTTCGATTGCGCAGAAGAAACTTCTGCGCATTTTCCACTCGTTCTCTTTTATATATCCTATATGTCTGTATTCCGTTTCAACGCTCTACTGCCACTTCCCTTTTTAGCTGTGTGGCCGTAGGAAATGGGACGAAACAATCCCTTTTCGGCGGCTCATCATTAGTGGGTTGTAATTAACGCCGGCGCTTATATAAAAGGAATGTTTTTTTAGGTACCATAAAAGAAAGCGCCGCCTTAGCTTTTACGACGGAGCATTGAAGGGGTTTAGAAAACGACTCCTTTCCTCCTTTTTTTTTTTTTTTTTTTTTTAATTTCAACCTCTTCAAGCCAGCGAAGTTAGAAAGAGGAATTTTTTTCTATTGTGTGTGTGTGTGTGTGTGCGCGCGTTCGCGTGTGTTTTATGTGAATTTTAATGAAACAGAAGTATCTCAAAATTGATTAACGGATTTTAATGAAACTTGACTGGAACAGAAATATCACTAAACACTTTAACGCATTTTGTTGAAGCGTGGCCGGTACAGATCTATCCCTAATCAACATTGTAACTAAGTCTGTGAGTACTTGGGTTGGTAATCTTCCTAACAGGGTGGGATTTATGGCATTCTCTGTAATTGCATTTTTTGTAGACGAACTGAACATGAATAGGTTTGAATTTTTGTATCGTTTTCAAAGCACCGGCGCATCTGTGACGACATGATGTCGACATATTAACTTCGCATTGTTTTAATGCAGTCAGTTTTTTCTTTAATTCTTGGTCCCACGAGCCATTAATATTTTGTCATTTTTTGCTCTTATCATGGTTCCGTTATCAATTATCCACTCTTGAGTTTTCTATGTTTGTCTCCATTATATCTCCTATGTCTGTATTTCGTTTCAACGTATCATACTGATACCAAGGATGGTATGTACCATTTACATGGTTTTGTGGTATTTTTCTGCAATTTTCTTACTACCAACCTCATTGTTAGTTTCTTCGGACTCATTAATTTAACCACCGAGAATGCATTGTGAGTCCCATTTCTTTTGACGGTAAGAATCGCAGTCTTAAAATGTATATCCATGGGCATCAGAAAAATATAGCTTCGTCAATTAGTGTTGGAGGGTGAGCGGCTTACTGCAAGGTGGGCGCCTTTAGCCCATGGGCTGTAAAGAGTGCGCCTTTTTTAGGCGGCTTCTTCTTATCTGGCCTTAGCCTTTTCAGATGTCTTTAGGGCGTTAAAACCCTCTATCTCTTCCTGTATAAATCGAGTTTGTTCAGTTTAACCACGAAAGAAACCAAGAGATCTACGTATTGTGTACTTACTCGCTCATTCATCTGGCATTCTGGGACACTTACACACTGCCACAGTTATTGAAAAAGTATTTTACTAGAATCCCTAGCAGTGTATTTTTTAGCGTTTTTTTTAACATGTAGACGCAGTAAAGGACATTATCGTTAACTTATAAAGATGAGCACGATGTAGTAACGAAAAACAAACAAGCAAACAATAACGATATTTCGATAAGCCTCTTCGTCAAATCACCAATATTCTCTTTAAAGGTGGAACGCAAAGTTTCTTTTTCGGCGCATACGCATACGCTTGAAAAGTTTCGAAACGTTAGCTTTTCATAAGTTTGAAGTCGCGGCCTCCTTTAATCAGCAAACGAATACATTCTGGACATCTCAGTAATATGTTACGGTCGAAAAGCTGGATATAAAAGTTTCGCATCAGAGTTTTCTTATTGAAATCATAACCCTGTGATTCCGATGTTACGGCGAGGTTGGAGATGGAAATGTTCTTGCTCAAAGATTCAAGGGTTCCATTTTCGATATTATTATTATTATTATTATTATTATTATTATTATTATTATTATTATTATTATTATTATTATTATTATTGTTGTTGTTGTTATTATTATTATTATTATTATTATTATTATTATTATTATTATTATTATTATTATTGCTAAGAAATCTACAATCTCGTGAGAATGATTTGTAATGAAAAATTCATTAATTATATAGTAAATATATTACTAAATGAATTAAACAAAGACTTTCGAATACCGTAACGTTAAGACATTTCAACGTTAACACCGTTCAGGTGTTCGAAAGTCTTTGTTGATTTTGCATAGTAATATATTTACTATATAATTGTGGATTTTCATTACACAAAGCAAGCCCACAGGGGCCATCGACTTGAAATTCAAGCATCCAAAGAATATGGTTCACTTGAAGTAACAGTAAGTAATAGGAAATACAGAAAGAAGAGATCAATTATTAGAAGGGAAAAGATAAATTAATGAATTGATAAATAAACAGATAAAAATGTAAGTAGATTGTTGAAATCAAGGAGAATTGTTTTAGGGAAGTAATTCGTCGGATATGCCCTTTGAGGTTTCAATAAAGCAACATCCTCAGGGAGACTCCCACAGTCCAGTGGTGTGAGGAGATAAAATATTTTTTTTTCTGTAGAGATATAAACGTTTTAGGATGGGATTTGGGCATTTTTAGAAATTATTCTGAGCCAAGGAGCGCTGTAAATGTAAACAAAATATCTCTGAGGTCTCAGCGACTCTCAGTGACACTCAAGATGTCAGCGTTTTATTATGAGAATTTCGACGTTCTTCATTACACTCTAACTGACACTGAGGGAATAAGCATTTATATATTCTTTTGTGGAATTTCCTCAGTGAAACGTACAATAAAACATTTTGGGTTCTGTGGAAATTTAACTGTTCTGGCATTCGATGCCTCAGTAATAATCAAAGGCCTTTTTTTACAATAACAATACAGATATATATATATATATTATATATATATATATATATATATATATATATATTATTATACATATATATATTATAGTTATATATATATATATAGTTATGTATATATATATATATATATATATATATATATATATATATATATCACTAGTATGTTACAGGTGGAAGTTAGCTCTCTCCTGTCGGTACCTCGCGGAAATGGAATTGTAAATATTTCAGTGGCAAATTCAAATTTCTGCTTTAATTGCTGCTTTCGGTGTCCCGTTTGACATGGGTGCTGCAAAGATTTGCTGAGAATTTTCGTCATATTTCCCGCATCCCTGTGGTATGCAGATCAGACGCGTTCGTTGGAAATTTCATATACCTCAGTTTTTGGAGACGCAGACGTTTTTCGCTCGGAAAATCTTTAACGTTCTGTTTTCGACATCACAGTGATATTATAGATGAAAACGTTTTCCTATGCAAAAACCCGCAGTTATTCTTTATTGAAGT
>NC_089755.1:47472620-47485120 GCF_040412425.1 Macrobrachium rosenbergii
TCCTGTCATATGGTGGCTGGGGATAGGATCACTGAGATAAAAAAAAAAAACACACACACACACACTTTAGGAACAAATTCATTTAATACACCAAATGCAAGGTCTCCATGTTGCCGGTGACATTGGCATCGACGTCCGGACCAACTGATGAAGGCGGGATTAAGTTTTCTTTTATGTTTTAGTTTATTAGTTGCCAGACAATGAAACTTCAAAGATGCGGATTCCACAGAGATCTGCAGATATTTTTTATGAGAACAAAGATGTGGATCCCACAGAGAGCTGCAGATACTTTCATGTTCTCATACCAGGGACAACTAAAAGAAAAGGGATTAAGAGGAGGTAAATTTCCTTAATGAAAAACTCTTATAAGAATCCCTTAGAAATCGGGTACTGTATTTTCAGTTAGAATTTGAAAAAAACGTTCGGTTATAATGAGTAAAATATCACGGTGCCTGTTTTCAGGAAACGTCAGAATGATAGAAAGTAGCTCCACAACGCAGGATATTGAGTTTTCATTATCAAATTATTAACAACACTGAGGACAGATGACCATACATAAAATAGGGATTTGTCCCAGAATTTTATATCAGGATAACCTAAGATCTGGTCACGTTCTCCGTAATTAGCACGGATTTTGAACGTTTCATATGCTAACACAGCGTAGTGCCCATTCTACTGCCTAGTATGTCCTTGGGATGCGCCCCAGGAACCGGGGTCTTTGTTTATAATTAAGCGATAGTTACAGCGGAAATTGTTTTAGAAAATAATGTTACAAAATTTGATGCATATATGAAAAATGTTATGTCACACCGTTCTTTGGGTGTCAGTTTTAATAGTATGTACATGTAGGAAATAAATAAGAGAGAGAGAGAGAGAGAGAGAGAGAGAGAGAGAGAGAGAGAGAGAGAGAGAGAGAGAGAGAGTGGGGGGAAGGCAAACGTCTGGCATTCATTTTCGATGACCAGCGAAAATATTTTCCATGGCAAGTAAATTAATTTTCCCTCTGCCGACTTGAAGTGTATATTTGTTTCATTCCGTCCCGAACATAAAGCGCTCGGCCATACCATGTTTAATTGGTTTAAATATTCCATGCATCGGAGATGTTAAAAAATATTTTATTAAAGCAACGTTGATTACGTTGTAACAAAATACCTGTTGCCTCTGAGCACAGACGTTATATTGACCTTTCTTCCTAACGAACAAAAGGTACATGAAATATATTCGCTCGGGTGGCTCTGTTGTCGTTATCTTTGGAATAAATACGAACTTCATATTTCTTCTGTAAAAATGAAATACTTGTTTATGCTGCGTTTTTTTTTTTATGTTGGAGGTTTCCCTAAATGTTTGCTCAAAATGATTAAATGTTTTGCCCACCCCATGACAGCAATTACACCCATGTTGATACACGAATTCCTTTTATGTTTGGACGTCCATGTTTTACCAAGCTTGGTTTTATGTGGGGAAAGCAGTCCAAACGAATTGTCCTGAATTTTGCATTATGTCGAGAGCTCCCGTAATTATGGGAATAACAGTAGTCCTGTATTTTGGTCATTATTGTAAATGAACGAAACAGTTTCTTAATAATTCTTTGCCAGAATGGCTTGATGTGATTAAAAAGCGATTGTCTTTTTGCAGTCCTTAAGTTTGTCCTTGTTTAAATGTAGAAAATAAAAAAAAGGATCCAAGAGAAGTTTTAAATTTTGCGAAAATTTACAGCGATCCAGCTTCGGTGTATCTTTTCCCTCGAGTCTGTGAGGCCCGAAAACCCAGGGGGTTGGCCATCTCTCTCTCTCTCTCTCTCTCTCTCTCTCTCTCTCTCTCTCTCTCTCTCTCCTCAGCGCACAGATTGAAATACCATTTCGGGTTTTCGGAATTTCTCTTCCTCACCCTCCCCCCCCCTCTTTTTCCAAGTCCAGTCAATGGCTCTCCGAGAGAAGGAGGTGCTGTACATACGAGTGCGTCTTTTCCAGATTTCCTCCAAAAGAAGTCTGCGAGTTCTTGTCAGATAACCCAGCCTCCTCCACCTTCTCTCTCTCTCTCTCTCTCTCTCTCTCTCTCTCTCTCTCTCTCCCTGAAGAGGGAAGTCTCTTTCGTTGGTTCGTTTGTTGCTCTGCGCAAACGTTTGCACGCAAACACACACATTTTGCAGGGGGATTGCTGTTGTATTGTATTCCTGATTTTCATCTTTAAACCAAGAAAAGTATTTGTTTCTTTATTGTGCAAGATGAAGCCATTTAAGTAGGAGTGAATAAATTTAACCAGATACGATTTTCAGTTGCAGCCTGAGAGACGATGACTCAAGGCAACCTACCTCTCTTTCTCAAAATTAGTTAAGTAAATGCTTTTCATTCCATGGCTTTTTCGCTTCAGCCAATAGTGAATGAACGTACCTTATTTTTTTATGAATCGTTGTTTTGATAAGGTATTATGGTTGGTCATGTAAGGCACTGTTTGACTATTGGTATCCTTTATGTTCAGACTCGATATTCCTCACCTTCCCTTTAACAGGAGTTTCTGATGATTAGATTTGCGAACAATGAGAGAAATTTTGCTGTTAAGAACGAGGGAACCTTTCTCATAGTTATTGGTCTTACTCATACGTAGATGATACCCTTGTGCTACCTTCCTTCATAGAGAAGCCTTTCTTACAGGCTAACCTTATTCATAGAGGATTTTAATTATTATAGTTTTATCAGTAGAGGAGCTTTTCTTGTAGGTCAACATCATTCGTATAGGGCTCATGTGTTACCCTTATCAAGTATCGCATTTTTACTGTTATACTAAGATTATTGTTCACAGAAAATCAGCCTTCTTCATTATTCGTAAGACTTGCCCGGTACACGAAGGATTTTACTCTAAGACAGGCCTCAGTCACACAGAATCCTTCATCATAAGAGATTGAGCCGCAGAGACTAGCAGTAGCCTGACCCATAAGACTTGCCATATTTACAGAGACAACGTACTTACAAAGACTGTGTTCACTGATATTGGAATTCTGTTCATAGATTAGCATCCGTGTAGGTTCCTTCTTCATAGTCGAGCGTTGTTGACGTACGTAGGATCCCTCCACGTGGACTTTCTTTCCTCACATAGGTTCTTTTCTCGCAGATCAGTTTTATTCAGAGATGATTCTCGTTATAAGAGTAGGTTTATTCACAGAGGATTCTTACTCAAAGGTTAGACCTATTCATAGATTAGTATCCGTTTGGGTTCCTTCTTCATAGACGAGCATTATTTCCCTACGTAGGATCCTTTATTCATAGAATCGAACTTTGTTCATTTTAATTTGAGCAGTTTCGTTTTTTCTTTTTCGTTTGGTATGGTAGGAACCAAGCCATAGAATTTCGTTTGATTATCAGAGGCTTTTTAGCAATTTTGGCCTCACCAGTGAAATGAATGATCATGCTAGCAAGCATAGAAAGAAAACTTTGTTACAGTGTGCAAAGAACACTAAGAAATAAAATGCTTGATAATTCCAAGAAAATTGCTATATATTACAGTGTCGCTTTCATATTAGTGATTAGCGAACCAACTTTCTTCATTGTCCTTACTTTAACGGAAAAGTCTGTCAGAAAATAATAAAAAGGATGAAATGGATGATTTAACTCCAGCTGTATGAAAACCAGTGAGCGATGTTAGTACACTGATATCTAGTAATTTATATCTAGTAATTTTAATCAAAGGTTTATGTGTGTTTGTGAATGAGAGAGAAAGAGAGAGAGAGAATTGTTTACAGTTTTCCGATCTTAGTGAATAGAATTAAGAAAAACCGTTGTGGATAGCTTGTGTTGGCCAAGAAAGAGGCATTTGGCTTACGTAGAATGCTAAGCCAAGAACCAACAGGGGTAGGGAGGGGGAAGCCTTACCTTTCAATCTAGAGGCTTCAGTAGACAGGCCATCATCCCTTTCAGAGCATCAAGAACAAGAGCGTTGTATGACCGCAAACCTCCTTCAAGGCTGAGAGAGCCCTCCCAACCCTCCTCCCCCTCCTCCTCCTCCTCCCAGGAGAAAAAGTCCTTTTTCAGACTCTACTTTCTTTCAAAATCTAAACATCTGCCAGTCTTCAGGGCCACCTTATGTAATTTTTGCAAATCACAAAACCTGATGGATAATTCATTTACAAACAGATAGAGGAGAAAATATGACCTCTCTAACAGCGTCATATTTTCGCCTGTCAAATGTCAGGAAGGGCAGGTCACTAAATTAAATTTACTGTGGAAATTCAAAGGAAAAGAAGATACCCGTTGGGTAGACAGTAGCCTACCAACATAATGATTTTCAGAGCAAGGATAATTTTGCTGTTTAATGTTTGTTTTTGCTTGAGTATCATTTTACAGTGACTGATGTCAACTGATTTTTGTAGCCTCAGTTGGAATTACTTTCAGAATTCATTTGAAAATTATGAATTAATCGATGCGAAAACCTTCAGTGAATTAAAGAAAGTAGAAAATGCTTATTGACTAATAATAATAATGGTTCCCCCTGTTCAACTCTTCTTGCATACTAACCCATCCATCATTTTCTTCTGAAGTTACGAGTGATTGTGTCTTAGTCGGCGACGGATTCTGAAGGCAGCAGCAGTGGGAGACGCCCTCCGAAGGGGACGGACGTGCGAAACATGCAAATGGCAGACATCATCTGTTCCCTTCGGCGTAAGCAAAAACGAAGGAGGCTGAGAAGGAGAGGAAAATTGAATTTTCCCGGTTTATTCAACGTTGCACCACTTTTTCGATTGAAAATCACTCGAATTTCGTTGAGAGTCGCCTTCTCTCTCTCTCTCTTCTTCTTCTTCTTCTTTATATTATATATATCTTGTATGGCTATATATACATATAAATATATATACATATATATATATAGTATATATATATATATATATATATATATATATATATATATATATTGACTGTGCTATAACAGGTATGTATTTCATGCCCTTTCTTAGCAAAATAAGACAAAGAAATGTGTGTGTTACAGAGAGAGAGAGAGAGAGAGAGAGAGAGAGAGAGAGAGAGAGAGAGAGAGAGATAGGCTCCCTCAACTGCTATGAATGAATGATCATCGAGAAAAAGAGGGAGAAACAGTGAAAGCGGCGAAGTGTTTGATATGTACCATGGAGAGAATGAGTGGTGGAAAAGGTAACTCCGTAAAAAGAGAGAGAGAGATTATTTTGATGCATTATAGAAGACTGGTGTATAGAACAAAGGTTTTCAGCAAGCCTGTTCCACCGCGGTAGAGAAAGTAATGCTCTAGAGCCTTGGATCATCTTTCCTTTGACGTGCCTGGTACTTTTAATGTTTTTTTTTTCTTACTTTTTCTTCTAGAAACAAAAAAAAAAAAAGCCAAGGGAAAGGTCGGGGAGGAGAGTCAAATTCGACACGTGCAATAGAGAATTATTATTATTATTATTATTATTATTATTATTATTATTATTATTATTATTATTATTATTATTATTATATTGGTAGTAGACCCCTCTTTCAAGCATAAAGTGTTGAAGGTGATAGCTGCATCGGTTGAATTCAATTTATATAGAGTTTTCTTGTATATATTTTGCCCCAGTATATGACAAGCACCTTGCGCGCGCACGCACACACACACACACACACACACACACACACACACACACACACACACATACACACAAGTTCGTCTTCCCTGCGTAAGAACAAGGTCGTTTCTCCTCTGTGCAAGCAACAATGTTTTGGAGATGTCCTGTGTTATACCAACCATATTCATTTTTAATAATGAACCGTCATGCAAATATCTAATGCTTTACCTCATTCCACCTTTTGCTTCTCAAACTTACCTATTTATCCACATCTCAAAAGCAACTGCACCTTTAAGAAAATAAAGTATTTAAGAAAATAAAATATTTAAGAGTTAGTTCAAGCGCAGTTGTCACCTGTACCCAAGTGGTAGTGGCTAACACATTTTATGTTTTATTTTTCTCAAATCCGCCACTAGACCGTACGACTCCGTGGGGAAGAATAAATTGAGACGAGAGAGAGAGAGAGAGAGAGATGCGGTAGGGTATTTCATACATGCCTTTAGGGAATGGCAATCGTTCATTTAGAGTCAGGAAACCTGGCTAGGAACGATAAATGTAATTTTAACCCGTAATAAGGAATAAATTGAGCAGAGAGAGAGAGTGAGGGAATCATTACCGTCTTATCTTTATAAGCCGTCATTTGGTAAATATAGTTCTAATATAGTTTCAACCCATATTTTATTATTACAAAAAGTAAGCCAGTCAGTGATGACGTATGTTTACTTGAAAGAAAATGAGGCAGAGGGGAGGTGAATGTCCATTTTCAAATTCTCGGATGGGAAACAATTTTAAGTAAAGCTGTGAAAGAACGAATCATACCCGGTTGCCTTTAACTAAATCAAAAGAAAGAAATAGTTACTCATATATGATTTTATTGGAAAAAAGTGTAATATGAGGTTGCCAGGAAACTAAATTGAGGTGATTTGATGCTCAGCAGATGATTACAAAAAAAAGTTACCCATATGTGATTTTTTATTAGTCAGGATTATCATTTAGAATTCATCAAAAATTTTTTATTTGGACGATTTTTTTTTTTACTTTGATTATTCATACCAGTATCTATAACTGTTTACAAGTTTAATTTATGAATATTATTATTGTTATAATTTTTATTATCGGCATCTTAGGTGTTATTTTTGCTGTTAAACTGCATGTGCTCATTATGAGTTAACCTTTCTTATTGTGTCGGATAATGATCACATTGTAAGCGTATGAAGTTTTAGATTTCAGTAGTTCATCTTTTGCTCACTAAGGACTTTCTGTCGCTTCCTGGATGCGATTGGAACTTATTATTATTATTATTATTATTATTATTATTATTATTATTATTATTGTTGTTGTTGTTGTTGTTGTTGTGTTGTTGTTGTTGTTGTTGTCCGATCTCCATGAAACTTCCATGGTTACAAAACCACTTAACCTCATTATTGGCGACATTGAATTAACCTATCAAGGTTCCCCTCCCCACCCCCACTTTTTTTTTTTGAGATTGTCCAAAACATGTCTTGAAATATATACTTGCAATATTATCACCTGTGGGAAATTTCATTTGGTTATACTTTAGTAACCGCTAAAAAAATGAAACAATAGATTTGAAAAGTAGTTGATGAAAAACGCAGTATTCAATACACATTATGTATATAAATAAATATATATATATATATATATATATATATATATATATATATATATATATATAGATTTGTTAGTGTGCATATATAAATCACAAAATGCTCATCCTCACTATAGTCGCTGGTTTAAAAAAAGGTCCTTGAAGAATTCTAACCCTTTCTTTCCGCTCTTAATTTTTTCAATTTGTGGAAGTTCGTGTTCATAATAATAGTAATCATAATAATAATAGATATATAGAGAATGTAATCCATAAGGAAAAATTGTTCTGCAGCTTCAAAGCCGCCTCTGCAGCCGCATCATACACATAGCTATGCACACACGCTCGATGAAACTGCACGTTTTAATCTTGCATGCGAATGCCCAATAAATACTTATAAGCCGATTTCATCGAGCTTTGTGAGATGATAGACTCAATGAACAAAGTCGCTTTTTTACGTCGTTTGAAACTAAACGGGACTAGCAAAATCCGCGAAAACGAAATGAGTTACTTTAGCGAACAGCGAACAGTTCCCATAAACACAAGTCCTGCCGCTGCAGTCGATATGAGATAAATTTATTCTCTTCGTTGCGCAATTTGTTCCATCGTTTGAACTAAACGGTTCCAGCAAAAGCTGCGAAAACGAATGACTTTAACGAACGGCTATTATAAACACTCGTCTTGTCTATGCAGCAGCTGGCATGAGATAAACATGTTCTCTTCGTTGTGCAAACCTGGTCGCTGCGAGTTTTGAGAAACGAACGGCCATAACGAAACCTCGAGCAAACCCGGAAGCTATGATATAATTGAGAATAACATCCGCAACGAGCCGTCCTTATCAACACGCGAACGAGGCGTCGGTCGTCCTAAAACGAACGGTTCCAACAAACACTTGTGTCCGCAAAGTGGGCGGTCTCCCTCGGTTGTTTTGAAACGAACGAACACTTGTTCAAACCCGGGGGGGCGGGGCGGCGGCTCCGGCGGTCGTTTGTACTATGTACGGACCGAAATTGACTTTTCTGCACACAACCCGGCAAACCCGGATATCGATAACTTGAAGGGATGACAGCTTTAAAGGCACGGGGAATCTGAGTTTCTTTCAAGCACTCACTATTGAGGTGGGGAAGGAGGGAGTGGAGGGGGCTGTCTCTCTCTCTCTCTCTCTCTCTCTCTCTCTCTCTCTCTCTCTCCATAGTCATGGTGCTTAATGAGCGTTATGTAAACATAGCTGTTTTTTGGACATAATTGTGTGTATTTAATTAATAACTCCGGTATTGCCATTACCAGCATCATCATTTCGATCATTACTGTTGATGGGCGTGCCGGCCTCGATGACCATAGTCGTTGCGACGCCTGTTGACAAAAATCAGTCAGTAGATGCCGATGATGCTCATGAGTCTGGCGCTAAGTTTATTACTCTTACAGACATCTGTACTAGCTTGCAGGTTAAGCTTTTTTTATTGCCTGTGTATAGCTTGGGACATTGGAAAATATCATAAAATAATCTGGTGAAATGTATTCATGATCTTTCACGTTTCATTGTCTTTAACTGGATTTTATTCATATATTTGTATTTTTGTGGCCTGAACGCCGCCCACTCCTACCATTATGGTAATCGCAGGAACCTCTTTTTTTATGTACTTTACATTATCTTAAGTGACTCATATTTTCTTCTGTTTTTAACGCTGTCTGTGATGAACATTTTATATCTTTAATTGGAAAGCTGTACCATTGTTGATTTTTTTTTTTTTTTTGCTTTTAGGTAGTCATAAGGTTAGTTAGTAGATTACATTCTACCCTAAAAGAAATGAGAGTCCTCGCGTTATCATCTTAGTAATACCAATCTTCATGTTGCGCAAAAAGGCAAATACTATGTTCTCGCAAAGCCATTATATCTTAAACAATAACGAGAACAACTGCACCTCTGTCCGTAGGGGGGTAGTGCTGTCAGTGGACCTCACGCGTTGCACCGTAGGCATTACTTAAGGTTTTTTGCAGCGTCCTCTCGGCCCGTAGCTGCAGCCCCTTCCATTTCTTTTACTGTACCTCTGTTCATATCCTCTTTATTTCATCTTACTTTCCATTCTTTACTAACAATTATTTCATAGTGCAACTGCGAGGTTTTCCTCCTGGTACGCCTTTTAAACCTTTTCACTCTTAATTTCCCTTTCAGCGATGAATGACCTCATAGATCCCATGCTAAGCCTTTGGCCTAAATTTTGTATTCAGTTCCATTTCATATTCCAATTGCAGCTCAGTAATCCCATTCAACTACGTCTTCTCCCGACGGTGCAACACCCGAGGTTAGCCGAGAAGTCTCCAAAAGCCACCGAATGTAGAGGAAGTAAGCATTCATTAATCACTAAGGGCTTTGATTGGCTAGCGTCTGCAGATGGAAATAATTCTCCCTCCATTTCTTTGCCTTGTTTGTAAGAATCTGATCTTAACAAAACCGTAACTTGCTTTGCAGCATCAACACAGAACGATTGAATAACTGACGTTTTAATAATTTAGTGGGCTGGATAAATAACAATGGTCATCAGTGCAGAAAGTAAAACATTACAGAATCTGCTTGGATATTTAATGGCATGAACTGACTTCAAAATAACAATTGTCATCAACACAAAAAATGCATTACAGCGTTTGGTTCAAATGATTTATTGAACTGAAAGATTAGAAAAAAATTATTTTTCTGTATTATACACTTCATACTTATCAACAATATCCGGAGGATGCAGATCTGAAATAGACATTTTATTAATATAATATAATATAATATAATAACTTAGCGCAAATAAATAAACTTAATGAATATTTTTCATTCGGATCAACAATATCTGGAGGACGTAGATCAGAAATAGACATTTCATTAAAATAATAACTTAGCGCAAATAAATAAACTTAATGAATATTGTTCATTCCGGATCAACAATATCTGGAGGACGCAGATCTGAAATAGACATTTTATTAATATAAAATAACTTAGCGCAAATAAATAAACTCATATGAATATTGTTCATTCCGGTTACACAAATCCTTAGCTATGATGCGCAGCTGGGGTCCCTCTCCCAGGCCTGTTTTAGTTCTATCGCATCTCTCTTCTTCCCTCCACCCTCTTCCTCTTTAATTCCAGCACAAACAACGTTCTATTGACATAAGAAACACATGCACATACGCACCGACACACAAGAGAGAGAGAGAGAGAAAGAGATAGAGACCATTATTTACTGATTTTTTTTTTTATTATGCGTGGCATGGGTGTCCTTATTGCTCCACAGACTAATGGTTTGGAGAGTTCATTTAGGTTATCTCTCTCTCTCTCTCTCTCTCTCTCTCTCTCTCTCTCTCTCTCTCTCTCCACTATTTTCTTGTCTCAGTACTAACTGCACAAACTGGAACAGATGTGAATATCTCTCTCTCTCTCTCTCTCTCTCCTCTCTCTCTCTCTCTACACTATTTTCCTGTTTCAGTACTGACTGCACAAACTGGAACAGATATGAATATCTCTCTCTCTCTCTCTCTCTCTCTCTCTCTCTCTCTCTCCCTATACACTATTTTCCTGTTTCAGTACTAACTGTACAAACTGGAACAGAAAATGAATATTCTCTCTCTCTCTCTCTCTCTCTCTCTCTCTCTCTCTCTCTCTCTCTCTCTCTCTCTCTCTCTCTCCCTATACACTATTTTCCTGTTCCAGTACTAACTGCACAAACTGGAACAGATATGAATTTTCTTCTCTCTCTCTCTCTCTCTCTCTCTCTCTCTCTCTCTCTCTCTCTACACTATTTTCCTGTTTCAGTACTAACTGCACAAACTGGAACAGATATGAATATTCTCTCTCTCTCTCTCTCTCTCTCTCTCTCTCTCTCTCTCTCTCTCTCTCTACTGGAGTTCAGTGTAGCTACTCTCAACGCTAATTATATTTATAAGGGACAACGGTAACGCGAGCAAAGGCAACCATTAAATATGTGGAGCGAAGCGGTAAATGGCATGGAAATTAAGATGAAGTTCCACTCCAGGGCTGAAAACCGTTACATTTAATGCCAGACACAGTACCGCGTAATGGAAGAGCGTCTCCTCGGAGGAATAATGCGCGGAGGAAATAATTTACGCTTCTACAGTACGCATTTCTGGTTCTGATCATGATTTGTGAGGTGCTAAATGTAGCGAGGACACGGATGCTGTTGCTCTGGGATTATTCCTTTCAAGGCTGGGATGATAAATCTTGTTCGTGGGGTAGGCTTTTTAGTTTTCTGAGAAGAAAACTATTGTGCCGGCTTTGTCTGTCCGTCCGCACTTTTATATGTCCGCACTTTTTCTGTCCGCCCTCAGATCTTAATAACTACTGAGGCTAGAGGGCTGCAAATTGGTATGTTGATCATCCACCCTCCAATCATCAAACACAACAAATTGCAGCCCTCTAGCCTCAGTAGTTTTTATTTTATTTAAGGTTAAAGTAAGCCATAATGGTGCATCTGGCAATGATATAGTCCAGGCCACCACCGGGTCGTTTTTAAAGTTTCGTGGGTCGCGGCTCATATAGCATTATACCGAGACCAACGAAAGAGATCTGTTTTCGGTGGCATTGATTATACGATGTACAGAAAACTCGATTGCGCCGAAGAAACTTCGGCGCATTTTGTACTTTTTTTTTTATTTTTTTAAATTGTTATGGGATTTCACACTTTTGATTATGACCAAATGAAGTAGGTTTTGTGATATTTGAAGATTTTAACAGTTTTACTAATGCATTTGGGATGACTTACAACAATGAATCATGTTGCGTGGTTACAGAGGTTGTTATTTAAATTTTGTTGTAGGCGGTTTTGTACGAATGATGGTAAAAGAGGGAGGTTGTTTATTTGTTACCTGTAGTGCGTAAATAAAGCACAGCCAAGACTTACTCGTTTTGTTACATATGAAAGTATGTGATGTAATTATTTGTAATTTTTGGAAGACAATAACATGAGAGAGTAGCGTATGAACAATGGTCGGAGAACAAAAGCTCCATTCTTACGCCAATCCGTTTAAAATTTCATTAATGAAGTGACGAATAGCAGTCACCTAATTATATCCACAATTATAGGCGAAAGCTGTCATTATAACAGTTCCTCAAAAATATCTCTTGAAGTTTATATTTAAAAAATTATATGGTTGCCAGATGCACGATTATGGTTAATTTTAACCTTAAATTAAATAACGAATAATGAGGCTAGAAGGCTGAAATACGGTATGTTTGATGATTGAAGGATAGATGATCAACATAGCAATTTGCAGCCCTCTAGCCTCAGTAGATTTTGAGAGCTGGGTGCGGACAGACAGACAAAGCCGGCACAATACTTTTCT
>NC_089755.1:47490120-47502620 GCF_040412425.1 Macrobrachium rosenbergii
TCTTCGCAAGTTACCGAAGGCTTTAGTCATAGCAATAATTGGTTAGTTCCTTTGCCATTAAGCTATTATTGCGCAGTTGCTCGTAGACTTCTTGCGGGTTCATAGGTATAGAACACAGACATACATACACACACACACACACACACACACACACACTGAAAAAGATGGGGAGAAAGCACCCAGCTGAAAAGAGTAAATGCGGTGGTAATTTTTCCTGGGACTGGTGGTTTTGTCTTATTTTATAATCTCACCTTCCAAAAATTAAAAACAGTGAGAATACAACTTCGTTTGAATCACTGGGAGTAAACCCATTATATTTTAAATTATACGCTATCGGTTAATGCTTTCCCAGCTCTGTCGCAGCTTCTCAGAGGCCAAAATATTGTTCAGGAATTTGACAATTCAGATCCCGTTTATCAATATTCAGGAAATTTTGCATTCATGTTTATGGCTTGAAAAAAGGGATATACCTTTTGTCATTTATACTGAAATGTGAGAGGGCTTTCCATGATAACATGCTGGAGGCTGCCATCAGGTGTCTTATGTGGCACTGAGTTTTGAAGGGAGAATTCATAAGGTTTTCTGCTGTGGGTGGGTCCGGAATCCTGTGCGCGCGTCACTCAGAGCAGCTTAGTAGCGAGTTCGAACCTGCCAGGAGCTAAAAGCCATTGTGTATGTTAATTGCCAGTACCTTAACCTTGATATGTATTGTGTGAGAAATGATTTTACATGTGAAAAGCCCTTGCATGAGTATGCTTCAGGTTGACATTAGGTAATGACATACGTAGTTCTTACTTTTAAGTGGATGAGAAAAGAACCCGCTGTTGTGGGTTGCTTAGTAATTGAGGGCAGAAACTCATTTCACTGACAGTTACGTTAACATGTGTGTGTGTGTGTGTGTGTGTGTGTGTAGATACATGCCTGTTTGTATGTGTGTTTTAATTCAAGTAGTGTATGTTTTTGAGGATAAAGTTAAGGGTTCATGGTTTTTCTTCCTCAAGACCTCAAAAGACATAAGTCCTTTTTCGGTCTTTCGAAAGTCTCATAAGTCCAAGCAACATTCGGTAAAATGTTTATACTGATCCAGTCCTGGAAAGATATGATGAGACGTTGTGGGTTTGTGTTGAGTAAAAATGTCAGTCTTTGTTTACCCTATTTTTATCAGCGCATTCGCATTTACCCAGACACGCTCCCCACGAAAATACACTCAAACAAACTAAAGCGCAGGAGGAGGAGGAAGGTTAATAAATATGCGTGCAGGGAAGGAGAGGTGTCAACAGGGAGTTACTTTAAAATATAAAGTGTTATTCGTCTTCTGAACGTGGGACACACACACACACACACACACACGCGCGCGCACGCACGGCATTCAAAAAAGCTGAATAAAGCGTGCGCGTTGAGCAAGGCGAGAAAGATGTGCGTGATAATGCTGGCTTTTCTATCTTCCCTTCCCAGGATTTCCCTTAAGGGATTTTGCACGGCAGTAGAACGATGGGGGATTAGTGGGAGGAGAGGAAGGGTGGGGGCGGGGGGGGGCGGAGGGAGAGGAGTGCCGCGTGTTTGTGTGTGTGTGAGGGAGAGATAGAAGTGTCAGGCTGGGGAAGGGGGCGGGGGATGCCCCAGGGTAGGACTTCGGTCATGGAAGCTTAAAATTCAGATGACAATAAAAGTTAATCTCAAGGCAGAATGAGGAGGCAGATGACTCCTAATTTGTCTCCATTCATTAGGATAATAGAAAAGTGTGTCCCCTCGTCGGGAAGGGAGAGGAAAGGAGAAGATACTCGTTAGGACCTCGAGTGTGGGAAATCGCGTGTGAAAGAGACGACGGGGAGAAAGCGCGCTCTTATGAAAGAGAATAGAGAGATGAAATGGCTTGTATGAAGCGGTAATAAAAGGAGAAATTCTCTCTCTCTCTCTCTCTCTCTCTCTCTCTCTCTCTCTCTCTCTCTCTCTCTCTGCTGCATGAAATTTCAAGCGGGAAATGGAGGAATTTGGTGTTTCGTGAATGACTAGGTAAAATTAAAGGGTTTGCTTTTTTCGTTTTCTATATTTTTAAAAGTTATATCAATAAGCATGTATTAACTTTTTTTTGCATATTCATTCATCTCTTTTTCTGAGTTATTCATTAGTATATAATCTTATTTTTATAAGCTAATTTATCCAGTATTCACGACCCCTTTTCATTTATTAATATATTACCCTAACAGCTGGGGTCTGTTACGTGAAGAAACGATTTGTGGCCGACCTTCAAACATTAAGTAAAGCTGACAGCTAAGAAAAAGAGGCAGGAATCTATAACTGTCACTTCATATGGAACCACAATTGACGACGCCTTCCCTAATGTCAATCCAGTTTGTTTACGGGGAAATTTGCATCGCAGATACTCGAAAGATTTGAGCCATTGCGCGTTTGTGAAGTGTTCGATTGGTGATAAAATTCTTTAATGTTTTTCAGAGCTATGGTCGCGACTTGGAAGTTTTCGTAGATGGTAAACGTTAGTACAGCAGCTTCTGTGTATAGCCTAGATCATACGCATATCATTAAGCATTAATAGGTCTTAATTCTCTTCTTCTTCTTCTTCTTCTTCTTCTTCTTCTTCTTCTTGATTTGTGTATCACTAGTCAGCATTTTCATTATGATTTTGTTAGTTTAGTCGTTTGAAATCGTGCTTAGCGACTGCATTGTGTACTTTTATAACTTGCCGTTAAAACTATTAGAATAGTTCAGCTGACGTAATTATTTATACTTTGATTATTATGCAAAATGGGTTTCATGAGTACATACTGTTTATCATACGAGGCACACATATAAATATTGAGTGACTGTCCTTACATAGTGTCCCATACAACTTGGAAACAGTTACCCAACCCCAATACTTTCATTCACTACAAAGGAAATCAAGGCGACTAACTTTCCCTCACATGAAACTGAAACCACTTGCTTTATTATTCCATACTAATAAAGAAATATTTTTTTTCATTTTTCGTTAATAATCAGAGAACCATGCTCATTCTAAATAAGTGATTCCTAAATAATGGAAATGATGAGTCGAAAGGAACAATTAAGTTATGTTCTTATATACCTATATATATATATATATATATATATATATATATATATATATATATATATATATATATATATATATATATATATATATAGAGATAGATAGATAGATAGATAGATAGATAGATATGGATATAGATATAGGTATAGATATAGATATAAGAGGTACGAACGATAAAAACAAATAGGGATATCTGTTAGAGTGCATTTATTTGCAAACACGGAGATATTGAAACCTTAAAATGGTCTTTCACACAACAAGTGAAGTATTTCATAGAAAATTTACTCTCAACACATGTACGCAAGACTGCCCCGAAAACAGAAGAGGTTTACTTAGTTTTGGAAAAAACTGAAAGTGTAACGAAAGTGGGAGCCTGGAATTGAACAGAAAGAAGAATGAAAGTTTGTCTGCTTTCGAATTACAAATGGGCTCTCATTATCTCTTGGTGAGTGTGCTCAATAAACACGCTATCGGGTCTCTATAACTTCTGAGATTAACGTCCAGTGTAATTGAAAATAAGGGGAGATAACAAAGCAAGTAAGGTTTTCAATGAAGATAGGAGTTTGAAATTAAGAATCTCTAATTTAACGGTTGGAAGAAAAGTCTATGGACATCATACATACAGACAAGCCTATATATACATGCTTGCGTGCGTAGACATGTATATATGTGTGTATATATGTATGCATGTATGTATGTATATATTACTGACAGGACGCTATACATACAGACAAGCCCATGCGTACATGCTAGCGTACATAGACACACACACACATATATATATATATATATGTGTGTGTGTGTGTGTGTGTGTGTATGCATGTATATATTACTGACAGGACCTCATTGAAACTGGATGGTATCTAGCGGAGATATTTATTTATTCAATAAAAGTTACAAGGTTTCCAGGATTAACTTGACAATGAGGACTGTTAGTCCTGGAAAGCTTGTAACTTTTATTGAATAAATATCTCCGCTAGATACCGTCCAGTTTCAATGAGGTCTTGTCAATAATTGCATTAATGCAAGTGATAAAATTAATATATATACAGGTATATGTGTGTGTGTGTGTGTGTGTATGTACGCGCGTGTGTGCCACTGACGCTCTCTCTCCCTCTCGTGCACGCTGTATACGCACTAACTAATACGCACAAGCTCTTTCCAGGGAGGTCAATATATCGGAAACTGGTAATGGAAATTAACCAGAAACGATCGGAGTGATTTATGACACATTTGCTTTAACCTTTTGGTTCGGGAGGTGGAGGAGGAGGAGGAGGAGGAGGAAGAGCAAAATTTGAGGGGATGGAGAGAGGAAATAGAATGATAATTAGGTGAATACGGGAATAATCATTTTCAGAGGTTTTTTTTTTATATACTGGAATGATGATGATTAATGGTTTGACGCCAGGACTCATAATGGTTTATGTGGGGAAAGAGAAGCGTTGAAAAGTGGTTTCGTTCTCTTTTTATGTAATTAAATAATTGCGTGGATTGCATTTTCGTAGCAACCTGTAAAATTATGATATATATATATATATATATATATATATATATATATATATATATATATATATATATATATATATATATATATATATATATATATATATATATAGGACGTCATATTATTTTTCTCATCTTCTGCACATTCAATTCTTTGACACTACTCGCCTCCAACGCCGCCAGACCTTTTGCAAGGCATCTGCTGCCTTCACTGATTCACCTTTACTGGGATTCTTCCTCTTCACCCGCCCCGCAACCCCACCTCAACCTTCTTTGCTTCACCTGTTATGTTATCCCCTCCCCCTCCCCATCTCATATAGAAATCAACCATTTCCATTCTTCCTCAGTCCTTGTTATTATTATGTGCAATATATTCCTCACTTCCATTGGCTTCATTCATTCATTGCAACGTCTTCCGGACTCTTAGAATTTCTCAGGCTGCTAGCAGTAGTTTTTCACTTTTTCTTTTTCGAACACTTTTAGACACTTTCACCAGTCCGCAGAATCTTTTAGCATTACCAGTTAGCTTAATATCCTCAGCAGATATCAGCCACAGCAAATAGTCCTTCTCAAAGCAACTTGTACCTGCTGTATCTGAACTTTCCCTGACTTTTTTACTAATCCTCCAATAAAAGCACGAATCAGAACGAAGACATCCCCGTAGAGGGGGTAGTGCCTTCAGTGCATCTCATGCGGTGCACTGTAGGCATTACTTAAGGTTCTTTGCAGATAGTGATATAGTGCAACGTTTCTATACCCTTGTTTGACGTATTACTAAAAGATGATTAAGTGTGAAAGCTTTTGATTGACAAATGATCGCTGTTCGGAAAATATTTATAAAAAAGAGTTAGAGAGAGAAAAAGAGACACAGATAGAGAATTTGCTTCTTATGCATTATGACATTATCGTGGAAACCTAAAGGTGATGAGTTGGTGTAGTGAATTCGTATCCTTGAAAATTGTTTTTATTACGGTGTAATGTGGAAGATCTATCTCTCCTTAATGATGAAATGCTTATTGATTTTCCTTCACGGAAAATCTATTACTTCCGTTTTTCACAGGACTCGTTTCATCAAGTTTTTCTTGTTGGTGGCACTCGATATTGGTTATTAATGACCTTTTTTTTTCTATTCGTATACTTTCCTATCTAAAATCCTCAACCACTTACGTCTGGAAATGAGTCTCTCTCTCTCTCTCTCTCCTCTCTCTCTCTCTCTCTCTCTCTCTCTCTCTCTCTCTCTCTCTCTCTGTGTGTGTGTCAGAAACTGAAAATCTTCAACAGCCACAGACCTCGGACATATTTCCAAATTAGCGAAAGTGTTAAGGCATAATGTTCCCTTTTTTACTCAAGAAATGAGAATGGGTCAGTATACTCAGTGCTATGGGGTATTGAGAGGAAAATGGCTGTATGGCTTCACGTAGTTGTTTCCCCCTGTTTCTTTCCGTTTCCCCCTTTTCCCCTCTCGGTTTCCCCCTCTTCGCCCTCTCGGTTTCCTTTCTTTTTCACCTATCACTTTCCCGCCTTTTACTCCTCTCGGCCTCCCCTCTCCCTCATCTATGTTTCCCCTCTCGGTTTCCCCTCTCGGTTTCCCCTCTCCCCATCTCAGTTTCCCCTGTTTCCCCTCTCGATTTCCCCTGTCTCCCCTCTCTGTTTCCACTGTTTCCCCTCTCGGTTTCCCATCTTCGTCCTATCGGTTTCCCCTCTCCCCCTCTCGGCATCTCTCGTTTCCTTTCGCTTCCTCCTCTTAGTTTCTCTCCTTTCCTATCTCGGTTCCCCCCTTTTCCCTTTCGGTTTCCCCTCGGTTCCCCCTTAGGTTCTCCCTCTTTTCCCGTCGTTTCCCACTCAGTTTCACATCTTCCCCCGTCTCGGTTTCCCCTCTCCTTCCCTCTCGGCTTCTCGTATTTCCTCTCGTTTTCTCATCTTGGTTCCTCTCTTTTCCCATCTCGGTTTCCCCCTTTTCCCCCATCTCGATTTCCCCTCTTTCCCCACTCAATTTCACATCTTTCCCCCACTCAGTTTCGTATCTTTCCCCCATTCGGTTCCTTCTCTTTTCTCTTCTCAATTTCCCCTCTTTTCCCCATCTCGGTTCCATCTTTTCCCCCTCTCAGTTCCCCTCTTTTTCCCCTCTCGGTTTCCCCCCCTCCCAGCGAAGGTTAGAGGGCATGGCAACCCGAGAGAAGTTCTGATTCAGCTTAACTTATTTAACAGCGGGGATTAACTACTCAATTGTGGAGCTTCGCTGAACCTAACTCTTAACTAACCGGGTTTTAAGTAACCGTGGCCGACTTCTCTTAAGTGGGCGGAGGTAATTTCATCTAATTCTCCCGAGCACCACGCCAGGTCTGTTACTGTTCTTTTTTTACCATTTTATCTTATTCTCCTCCGTTATTTTCTCTATTGTTATTACCGGGACGTTTTTCTCTGATCATCTGATTTCCAAATGGCTTCATTGTCGTCGTCATGATGAAAATAATGCAGCTGTTCTTTTTTTTTTTTTGTTATCTGTGATATAATTGTTTGTTTTTTAATTGTTCTTATTGTTGCTAAAGCTGGTTTTGACGCCTTTTTATTATTGTAGTTATTTCCACGACCTTTGGTTTTTCACATCTTTGGTTTGCGCGGGTGCAACACTGATAGCATTGTTCTATTTCTGATTAAAAATAAGATGTTATTTTATGTTAGATTCACTGCATGTATTTTTCCAATATTAACCCCCCCCTCTTTATAAGAGATGGCATTAGAGAAATAAAAGAAGGACAATAGAGCTTTGACATTGACAGCACAATAGGACCTACAAGACAACACGTAATAAATTTATAAAATAAGTAAATGAATAAATATATTAAATGAAATAAATTACCAAAGGTTCAGCAAATTCCACTTGACAGATTTGCTGTAAAATGTTTTATCCTTATACACCGCGTTGAGGTTTAACACAGCTGGGTTAAAAGAATGGTATTTTCTTTATTAGCGTTTAATTCCATTTCTTTATGAATGTTTCATGATAATGAATGTTTCAGCGATGGAAATTAGCATCTCCGAGGAAAATGCCCGCAAGCAGGGTGGGCTGAAATATCCCTAAAAATTAAAGTTTGCATTTATCAGAGTTAGATTAACAAGTATAAAATTTCCGAAGTATTATTATTATTATTATTATTATTATTATTATTATTATTATTATTATTTATTATTATTATTATATTTTTCATTAATAGTAATTTGGATTATGCGTATATTTATTTTTATTTCTTTCTTCCTAAACCGATCCTACTGAACAGAACAGAAAGGTTAAAAGAGGCGTTATAACCAGATTTCACTCTGAACCTTTTGTGCCATTTGGTCATATCAAGGAGAAATATGGCCCCATTCCCATAGGAAAAGAATTTCATAAAACATGAGGAAGCAGTAATGGGAGACATGAATTGTTGGTGTAAAATATGTTGAAGGAAATACGGGATATTGCTTTTGTTATCCGTATTCATTTTGTTCTCTTCCGTTGCTAGATCCTTAATTGTTGGACATTTGTGAAGCTTTTTTTTACTTCTTTTGTAAAGTGAAAGCACAGGACTTTAACATAGGAAATAAAAGTAATGTTATAAAGTTAATCATCGTGCATCGAAAAATGCATAATATCCGCAGTTATAGCCTGCATTAAACACACCATGTCATTAAAATCTTCAATAATGATAATAAAAGTTATCAATGTATCGTAATATTTTATTCTTCTCTAATACTTTATGGTCAGTTCTATACTGTCGATTCGTAGGAAGTATGTTCCTCTAACTGCGGGATTTTGTCAGAATGCTGTTAATGAGGTTGTAGAAATCAGGTTTTGAATAGTGTTAGTATTCTTGCTAGTCATTCCTTCAAGTTATTTCCCAACTGTGCTTGTTGCTTAGTCTTGTTGTCTATTTCTGATATTCAAACAACGATAATGTGCATCAAATAAAAAAGTATGGTGGTACATTATTATGGCCTTCATAAAGATCTGTAAAAGACCAGTCAGTGGAGCAAGATTTTCGGTTTTATAGGTAACGCTCTACCGGTGGTTTTTGAATGATTAATGATGCTTAGTGTCACCGTTGACTGCAACCCTTCTTTTTGCATTTTTAACATTGCTTTGTCTGCAAGCTTGTTTATGGTCTTCAGGAATGGTTTATCTCGTCCACTTGCCTCGGAACTTTTGTTTTACCATTTTCAGAATATTGTTTTCTTGGCTGGATGTCAGCAGCTGTCCAGGATCTCGAGATTTCAGACAGTGACTCATATTATTGGTTTCCCCCTTTTTCCTCAGTATGGTAAATCTGAATTAGATCACCGCCTGAAAATACCCTGTTATGTCAACTTCCGTAACCTCCAGTTCATCAGGGAACTTTCCTTCTCGGTTTTAGTGCCTGAGCCTCCAGAACAGGCTTTTGCCACTAGCTTTCCAGATCGCCAACATCCACAGTCTGTTTATGTGTGCCGATGTCACGCTGCCCAGTGTGTGTCTGTCTTTGCCACGGCCTGTTGACAAATCCCGACCTGCAGCCAAAAATCACGACAACAGAAGAAGGGTTAGAGACGGCAGGTCCCGACCTAGGACGTTAACCTACGGTCCCAAGGCTCTGAACAGTCTGCCTACATTCTGCATACTTATTTATACCATATTCCATTTGGCAAAACTTCTTGTTTGTTGATTTAGAATATTCCCACCCCCCACTTCCACCCCCTTGTCCTGTTGGACTGGTATGAACCTCTGGCTGACCTTATTGTATCCTAATAAAAGTGATCTTGACATTGATTTAAAAGTCACAGACCTATTTTTATCACAGATTTTTAACATCAAATAAATATTTCCTTTAAAACTAAGCACGTGGCTTCAGATTTGTGTTTCATTGCTTTTGTTCTAGAACGAATAGTTTGGAAGACGGCTTTATATAAAAAAATGGATTTTCACTCCAACTGAAATGAGAGATGATGCAGTTTGAGGAAACAGCATCATGTAGAACTTTAAATGGTCCCAAATTATTCTGTAGTAAAGGTCTTAGGGTATTTTTGAGTTATACCGTATACTATCAGGCTTCTAGCCTGTTTTATTTATTGTATTTGTTTAATTACTGGACAAATATTTTTCAAAACACCACGAAGAGTATATTGTGTGTTAATTGCTTTGAAAAGTCTAGATTTCTGATTATCTTTATTTTTTTTCCATATTTTGTTACATAATTAATGCTTTAATTCCCACGTGTGTTTTCATTAATCAGCAACGTGTTGTGCCATTTCCCGACGGAAACATCCTCGATAGTTGCCGTGTTAGAAGTTGCATTTATGAATACGAAATGCATTGAATTTGGATGTAAGATGTGTTGATTTATGAGGACAGTCTCCCAGGATGATTTATCATCAACGCCTTTTGGAACGCATTAATGTTTATGCAAAGCATCGTTCTAGCTCGGCATTCGAATGACGTGTTCAAAACGCGTTGGGAGGAAGGAATGTCATTTAGAGAGGAAGGCTTCTCATCCGGAGGTACTTATTATTTATTCTGATTAATTTTCTTAGGGGTTCAGTAGTAATACGTAGATGAGTTTTTTTTTTCATTTAGGTACCTTCAAGTGAAAGAAGGTTGATTTATTATTAGTAGACTGCCCAAGACAGTGAGGGCAAATACTTAGAGTATACTTTTAGTGGCCGGGCTGCAAATTCCTGGGATGTATGCTAGTATTGCACCAGCCCAGGTTTTTTTTTTTTTTTTGCCATGCCCTTAGGTTAGGTTGGGTTAATTTAGATTGAATTATAAACTGTAGTGTAATTTGGGTGTGAGAAACATAATGGGATTATTTTCAAGAACATTCTATGCGGCCGGGCTTTAGTGGATACAGTTGTGGTGCAAATGTTTTTGTTTTCTGGGGCGACATGTTTAATGGCAGGTCAGTGTGCTGCTTCCGCTAAAGATTAAATTGGTAAGAGTTTCTGCTGAGGGAAAGAAGCAGAGAATTTTGCAATGTAAAGTGAAGTGAAAAAGTCCCCCCCCCCTTTTTTTACGGAGGCATTAAAATCTACGAAGAAATGCACAAGAACATTGCATAGATCTGGTAGAAAGAGCGTTCTGAACTGAATTTGAATGCTTGTAGAAAGAATACTACAGTACTTTTATGTAACGCTTCGATGAAATATCTGGCTGCTCTATAGAACACAGTTTGTTTTGTAGCAGCGAAAAGTTCCAAGTAAGATGTAAAGGTGCCCATTTACGAAGAATATAAAGGAGGAATTCGTAGATGCTAAAGAATAAGACAGATGAAGCCTTCCTCAGAAGAATAATTTCAAACAATTCTTCTCGGTGAAAATCATCCTTAACTGAAAACTGAAACCTTTGACTTGTGAATCAAATGACATTAATTAATTGCCTGAGAAAGAAATGAAAACGTTCTTTGCTTTGGGAGCGGATAAGATGAATAATTTACCGAGAATGAAATTAAATAAGAGAAACTGATTATACTTAAGAGTGAAACGTGGAAATGCTCTGCGTTGAAACCTAAGGTGGAAAATATTCAGAGCATAGCTTGCCATTCCATGTTGAATATGTTGGAGCCTAGTTGCATTTCTGGCCTTCCAGATTTACGCATTTAATTTATTTTTAGGAATTACGGGCAACTGCATATGCTTCTAGCTTGAAAGTCGCTTGCGTGTGCCTGCGAGGCACACAGGCGCTTGTATAAGTATGCAAGGTTTGTTACCTGATATATTTTGCAGTGTTTTGAAATGTCATTATTATTGTTATTATTATTAATTTTTTAAAATTATTTTTATGTTCATAATATTGTGTTATGGAAAAAGCCAAAAACACACTGAACTTGGCGACGAAGATTCATAAAACAAATTGATCAGTTGTGTAAAAAAGAATTTTTTAAAATTATATAGGTGAGGTTTATATATGTTAAGTTTATTAAAAAGACATAAATAGTTGGAAAAATTTATTAGCTAAATGAAGCCAAAGACAATAAGAGGCTTATTCACTGAGACTGTGCCACAGCCAAGGTTTGAAAACACTGGACATATGGTAACCACTTCGCTTTAGGGCAGCTGAATGTGGTGGCACTTTTTAATTACCCTGCAGCCACAAATAAGGGTACAGATGCTCGTATCAGTTACGCAGTGCGTAACATACAGTAGGTAATGTTGAACATCTTACGGAATGCCATGATAAAAGTTAAAATGACCAAGGAACTTTCAACTATTTATCGCAAAGAATAGAGAGAGAGAGAGAGAGAAGCCAAGGATCTTTCAGTTATTTATCACAAAGAAATAGAGAGAAAGAGAGAGTAAGTGAGAGAAACTAGTTAAGTCCAAAACAAGGTTCCAAGGACCCTGGCTCTCTAACGAGGGAGAGAGAGAGAGAGAGAAGCCAAGGATCTTTCAGTTATTTATCACAAAGAAACAGAGAGAAAGAGAGAGTAAGTGAGAGAAACTAGTTAAGTCCAAAACAAAGTTCCAGAGGACCCTGGCTCTCTAACTCTTCTTTGTTTCAGGGAAACAGCCGAAATTATTCGCGAGCTTGGAGGGTCGGGCGAAAACTCATAATGCATATTTTCTTTTTTTCTCTCTCTCTCTTCTTTTCCATCAGGCTGCGTATAACGCCGCCGGTGATATAGTATGATACGCTGGTGTTAGGTTTATGAATACTAAAGGGTCGTGAAAATGCTATTGTGATTTTTTTTTTATCAAGCAAGTTGATGAGGGAGTGGTTTACGAGCCGTTCTTTCGGACTAACTCGGAAGGTTAATAGTTAATTGGAGTTCACGGACAGAAAAACACACACAAACATTATATTACATATAATATATATATATATATATATATATATATATATATATATATATATATATATATATATATATATATATATATATATATATATATATATATACACACACACACACACACACAC
>NC_089755.1:47507620-47520120 GCF_040412425.1 Macrobrachium rosenbergii
TCCTTTGTATAAGAAATCTATAGGAACGAACTTGGCATTAATACTCCCACGCAAAGTCAGGTAAAACACCGATAGCACTATATGACAGTCTAAAGGAATAAATACGTTGTAAATGTTATCTTTCTGGTATCCTGGTGAAATAGCTATTCTTAAGGATTTGGTATTAGGTGCTTATTTCAGCAAGTAATTAACTGTCCTAAAGACTCCAGCATTTATGCAGACCCTCTTGATAACGCCTTTGAAAGCTCAGAGGTGACCAAAATGCGTTGCGGAAAACTGATAAGGAAAGGTGTGATGTAAATAACAAAGTCAGGAAGACAGCTGAAAAATATATAAATTATATATGACGATAGAAGAAGAAGATAGAAACCTGGGCTTCTCTCACAACTTAATACTTCCCTGTTCTGCGGAGGTTGGAAGACAAGGATGTGTGAGTGTGAGAAGTTCTCTCTCTCTCTCTCTCTCTCTCACTCAGTCTCTTGATTCTCCTTATTCTGAACCTTGTTGGCAATATGATCCTGCTGACATTCACCTACAGCCGTCCCAAATGAAAAACAAAACAGTGGCATTAATCTTTACGAGTGCATAAACACAGGCGATGATTTTTGCTTCATCCAGGCACCGCCGATCCGCTTCCGTGACTGATCATCAGAGGAAATTCATCATCATCGTTATCATCAACGTCATCGCCGTCCCTAGACGGCTGTATATCAGAGATTGAAGTCGGGCGGTAAACAATTTTAGTTTCCCGGAATCCTCTTGGGTTTGGTTATTGGCAGAAAATGCAGAAAATTACTGTCGGTGCGCTTGGCGATTCCGTGCCTCTCTCTCTCTCTCTCTCTCTCTCTCTCTCTCTCTCTCTCTCTCTCTCTCTCTCTCTCTGAAGATAAAAACGAAAAGTGAAGCTTGTTTTATAGTGTAGAAATGAATAGAGAAGTTCTCTCTCTCTCTCTCTCTCTCTCTCTCTCTCTCTCTCTCTCTCTCTCTCTCTAGAAAATCAGAACGAAAATTGAAGCTCGGTAGATAGTATAGAAATGAATGGAGAAGGTGATTTATTTGTTCTCTTAAATTAATGTTTTCCTTTTTAACATTTACGTTCCCTTTTCTAGTGAAATTGAAAGAATATGAAACTTTTCGTACAAAAACTGTCGTTGTGGGTACGTTCTTTTGTGTGTGTTTTTCGTTGACGATAATTCATGCTTCTCCATTGTAGATTGAGTCTACAGGCTTTAGTGTGGTGATAAGTTAGGTTTTTCTCTCTCCTTGGAGTCCCATTTTTTATCTTATTAATACTGTGAACCACTTCCACTGCATTAGCCTACCCATACACCTGCACAGATGACTCATCAGTAACGGGTCGAAACCCATTACACATTTTGCACCACTTACTGGTGTCGTGCGCGTATTCTCGAACTCCCGGTATTTTGAGACATTTTTTTTTCCAGTACATCTTCCAAACCATCCATCCAGCACTGTCTAGGCCTCCCTATCCTTCCTCATCTTAAAATCTTCAATATATTTTCTTTATTCACATTTGACAATTCATACTTCACTTCCTTGAAGTAGAATTGGCTCAACAATCCTCTCACATACCCACCTTAGCTCCCCTAGACATTCCTCCTGCCCTTGTGCCATCCTTCCTTGTACGATTCACCGCCTCTCTTGCCTTACTATCATCTGTTATTTGCACCCCCCAAATACCTATAAGGATGAAGCGTTTCCATTCTTCCACCGCCCATAATTAACATTCACCACTCCTTCCTGATTTCTGTTTACCCTCATAACCTTTCTCTTGCTGTGATTTGCCCTCAGTGCCTCCTATTGCAAACACTTTCAAGTTCTTTCGGTAATATCTGCAGTTTCTCTCCGCTTTTCCCAATCAGTTCTTTATCTGCAAACTTCAAGCACCCCACACTTCATTCCCGACCCATTTTCTTATCTCACAATATACTGCTCCTACCTCTAATCGCTTTTTCTCTATTATTCTCTTCCCTTTCGTTGATTCCAGTTTTAATTCCCCTCTAACTATTTTATTCCCTGATTTTTAACAATTCTCGTAATCCTACCTCCTCTTCCTCGTCGTCGTCGTCCTCCCCCTCCTCCTCCTCCTCCTCCTCCTCCTCCTCCTCCTCCTCCTCCTCCTCCTCCTCCTCCTCCTCCTCCTCGAGTTCTAATTTTCGTCCCTCCTTTTTTACCTCATTCCAAATCCCTACCTTCCCCTTTTTCGAGCGTTTATATAGATGAAGTAAGCCGTAGGTCAGCATTTTCTCCTCCTTCCCCGCGAGTCTCCATGGCCTCGTAACTGTGATTGAGCAGTTAGAATGCGCGTCCTCCTCCCTCGGATCATTCTTTTTTTGTTTTCCTCTCTTGCTTTTCCCTTCTCTTCCTCCTCCTTTCGTATTGAGTGTTACCTGGCAAAGTTCTCTTTTTCCTCTTTCTCTTTTTAATTTTCTTTTTCTTTTTAAGGGGAATGATATACGTTTTCTGTGACGCTTGTTGTATTTAGATTACGTCGGTATTCGTTGTCCGACAAATCCTGCCGATTACGCAAGACTGTTATCTGATCAGCTCTCTCTCTCTCTCTCTCTCTCTCTCTCTCTCTCTCTCTTCTTCCTGTCAGTTACTTACGAAATGTACTATATATCACACTTTACTTGACAGATTTCTAAATGGCGTTGAAACTGAATAGCCAGACTGACGAAAGGAAGGAAGATTTCATTCTTATTATGCAACGCATCATGTAACTCTCTCTCTCTCCATTGCGTATGAAGTGTATGTATATGTCGCTTTACTTGGTAACTGCCCCTGCTTTTATCTCAGCCGAAAATGCAAATCCTCGTTTTGTTATTATCATTTATTTGCCTTTCCTGGATCCACAGCGATCTTGCATTCAATCTGACGTGCGGTTATTTCTCTTTAAGAGCTTAGAACAAACTTTTTCCCCTCGTTGAACGTTGATGCAGTTTCGTTGGCACAGCGGATTACGGTGAGGAAACCACTAACTCCACTTTCACGTTCGCGTGTTTTTGAGACATTTATGTAGTTTTTTCTTTACCTCTTTGTAGTGTTTTTTTTTTTTTTCTGAATAAATTCTCTAAGTGAAGTGCGACATCGTACGAAATTCACTACGGCGTTCATGGTGTGACTTTACCTTTACCGTAGAGATTAATTAAAATAGAAAAATCATATTTATTCGCAAAGATTGAATGATATTGGAAAACTATAGAGCCTTCTATGGGACCGTCTCTTAAAGAATTGTGGTTTTTGATATCTTATCTTTGTCAGATATTGTCCGATGTTATGTAGCAGTACGAATAAAGTTCGTGCTTGCCATATCTTCATGGTAAACAGTCAGGCAATTCCTAATTATATAAAATGTTGGGCTAAAATAGGGAACCATTTTAGAAAACTGCATATCGTCATAGAAGACCGTCTATCGGCCTGGTACTCCCTACAGCTACGTTATGGAAACTAAATTGTTAACTTGGAAGAAATTTTTTTCCATCGTTTTCTTTGACATTTGAAAGTGAATTCATTCTTTTAATTGCCATTTTTTCCTTTCGTGAATGATTTGCTGTAATTCGTGACCCATATTTATCATAAGGGCCTTCCTTCTTTTCTCTCTGAAATGTCACGGGCTGGAATGAAATAATCCACAAACAAAAAATTCACGGACCATACAAATGACAATAATGTCTGTCATTTACGTCCTAGTGAATGCACATCGTTTTTTTGAAGGACTTTCTGACTTTCTACTTTTGTTCTTAGGTTATTCATAATCGTAACAGATTTCTTTGCCCTTATGCACCGTTTTTAAGGAAGTTAAGATCACACCTTGCATCGATGAGAGTTTTTTTTTATATCTGAGAGCCCTGATTCACTGCATTTCTTTACATTGTATAGAATTATCTTCCATTGAATTCTGGATCTCTCGTTACAGAAAGGTTACATTTATGCAGTGGATTAACTGATATTCTTCTGTAGATGTAATTATCGTCATTTGTATACAGTCATAATCATCCTTTATATATGTTTAGTGCAATGTTTTAAAAGGAGGCTAGAGAATTGTTTTTAAGACAGAAGGTATGGTCAGCGGAAGCTTAACTTTAAATCCTGCAACAAGAAAATAATTGTAAAAGTTATTTTCCGCTCCCTAGAAGCTTGTAGTTTTAATTAATGTTTTGTCATCATCACTTCCCAATGTTTAGGTCATGTCGTCATTGGTCCCATATATAAATGCGCTTATTACTGAATGAAGGACGTAGTAGAATTATGAATTTACAATACTACTATTGTTGGGGTAACATTTTACGGAGCATGTTTGGTATGTGGAAGTGGAAGAGGTGGCGTTTTCACTTTTTAGTCGAAAATATTTCATGTCTTGTTTCAACGAAGACGTAATGAGAAGGCGTGTACAGTTTAGAGAACGCGCTGTTTAAACGAAGACTTAATGGGAAGGCGTGTACGATAAAGATCTCTTGCTGTTGAACAACACGTGTGCACAGCCATTGCCGTATGGTGTAATGCCTACAAGGAATGGAAGAAAATATGTAAAAAAAAAATAGATAAACACGAAATACAAAAAGGACAAAGAAAAGAAACCTCGCTATTTGAAAGTCAAACATTTCTCTTCTCTTCAAAATTCACCGCCGAAACTCGCCAAAGACTGCAATATTTTCCTGCGATTTTCAGTGATAACTCGCCAACCATCAAACTCCAGACGGGATCTTGAAAGGACCCACAAATGAGGGACAAACGAATGGAAGGAAACTGAATATACTATTTTCATTTTGCTCAAATGTTTCTTAAGGTTAGTTAGCAGCAATTTGGCGTTCTTCAATTTATTATTTGGGCGGTTTTATGTCACGTAAATTATTTATCAGCGTGGTTAACGGCCGGGTAAGGAAGAAATACTCTCAAGGTGAGCCATTGTCTTTTAGAAATCATTATCATTGGTATTCGAAAGATGAATGCTGTTCATATGGAACAAACCCACCACAGGGGCCATTGACTTGAAATTCAAGCTTCCAAAGAATTTGGTATTCATTTGAAAGTAACAGAAGGTAATGAGAAATACAGAGAGAAGAGATCAGTTATTAGGAAAGAAAGAAATAAACCAACATTGAATGAATATGTGAAAATGTAAATTGTAAATCGCAAGGACTTCTCGAATCCCATATTCATGATATGATCACGAATACATCGCATTTACAATTCTTCATTTTTTTTTTTCATTATTTTATAAAGGTTTTGCTCGTTTTTGCATTCTTTTCCTTAAAAGCCTTGAATAAATTTTAAGGTTTTTCCAAACCTTTCTGAATTTTCTTCCATAGTATTTTTATACTTGAAATTAACCACCGCGCATTTGCATAAGGGGGGGATGGGGATAGATTGCTTTTTTCGGTTTCCCGTCTGTTCATTTATGTACTAAAATGGTTTTTTTTTGGGGGGGGGGTGGTTGCGCAGGTGCATAACAGAGCCAGAGATTTCATTAAACTGGTTTTTTCTCAAACTTGAGAATGCTTGCCTCTCGGGAAAACAGGAAAGGCCTCCAAATCAGCAATTAAGGAGGGTAGAGACTGACGCCATTCTTTATCGCATACATTTTCCATCCGATTAAAGTTGCATAAGAATCTTCTCATGCCTTATATCCTCCTCCCAAACATACTTCGTATTCATTTGATACTAAATTTGGTATAAATAAAGGCAATGCCACGAAGGAAAGAGAAACAGTGGAGTACTGCAAGGCCTTTCGACTTGTAGTCCTTTTCCATCTCGCTAAGTAAAGGCCTGTGAGTGAAAGGCCTTGCAGTACTCCACTGTTTCTCTTTCTTTCATGGCATTGCCTTTATTCATGTATTTATTACGTTCCATATGTTCGTGATTCAGTTATACACTAAATTTTGGTATGTATGATTGCTTCTCCAGAAGGTTAAGAAGTATTAACTTATTAATCTTCCATTTTATCATTCTAGGATGTTCTTTGTATATCTTTCTCGACTCCCAAGACATCTGAATCGGAAGCGAATTTCGTGAGCCATTCTTATGGTTCTCTCCACATGGCCAAACCACCTCGTTTTCTACCATTTTATCCAGGCATTCATGCCCTCTCGCCTCGTTTATCACCTCTCATTTATTATATACTTGGCTGGATCGTGTTTCAGCTGCTGTTATTTTTTTCTCATGAACTCACCCTCCTCGCTTAAATTAGATTGAGCTTAGCAGTCCTGTTTGGCGTTATAAATTTTGTCTCCTTTGTTATGAAGTAGATTCAGAAAACTCCATGAATGTCTGCAATTATCAAACTTTTACCTGATATCCAAGGCTAAAGTTATTGAAGCTTACAGATGAAAAATTACTAATCCTGTATTCAGTCACATTCTTTGGGGATAAAAGAATTCACGCGGATTTGAACTGCAATAAATTGTTTGATAATTATTTTTAAATAAAATCTGGTCATAGCATCTCACTCAGAACTGTATAGCTACTGGAGTACCACTCCATCCAGTAACTACATAAAAAAAAAAACTTTAATGGTAGTTTTATACATTCACCCATAAGCCTCGTTGGTGAAGCACGTCGTATGATTTTCGTGTCATACGTTCCTTTACGAAAATACCTAACTGAAAATATAATGTCCGTGTAATCCGGAACGAACAGCGGGCGTTCCATATTTTTGCCTTTGTCGTCTCCCCTTCCCTTTTCAGACATTTCACCTCCGAGATAACTGACTGAGTGCTTTTGCAAAAGCTTTGGGATTTTGAAAAGAGACTAAAATTCTAAATAGCAAGTCTGCGTGGGCCAAAATTTGTTTGCTTTTAGTGCCCGGCGTCCTGCTTGTGAGAATATATTTACATGCCAGTAGTAATTATGCTTTCCAACATTGTATTTTTCCGAAAACATGGCGGTATTTCGTGTCAGCCCGGTAAACTGGTCGATATATAGTGCGTTTTCTTTTTTTGAAAGGATGGTCATTCTCACCAGATGATGCAGTAGACTAAGGAATATGTAACTAAAATTTGTACACTTGGGTCTGTTTTGAATATTTGATCATTTGATATCTAAGTAGACGTAGATTGTTTAGGATAGTCTACTTAGTAAGCTGTCTTTACACAGGAAAGCATTTGAACACGAAAATTGTATTTCATGCGTGAGTGTAATCATTCTGAATTGAATAAAATCTTACTTCAGAAATTATAATCTTCAGGACATTTTATTATTCCTTTCAGGATGTTTCATGACCTTTATCTTTTTGTGATCGAAGTGCATTTTCTATGTAACTTAGGGCGAGGAAAATTAAAAGCATGGTATCTAAGTAAATAGGAAAATTCAAGCCAAGAAATTTCATGTTCACCACTTAAGTTTTATTTGACGTCTTTCATTTACATCTTTTAAACTTTTCATTATTAAATTTCATAGCTTAGATTTCCTCTCAGCTTTGAAAAATTCCCTTACCTGCTCTTAGTCTCAGCGTCTGAACTGCCCTGACCCACCTTACTTTCCACTTTTAAATTTGTCTTTAAGTTTACCTACTTATTCCTTTTCCCTCCAACGCAGGCATCATCCACCCTAAGACGACGTTCCGCCAGCGCCTCTACACCAAAGCCATCAACGACGCCGTCGGGGCGCTCCTGAAGCTTGACCTCAAGTTCATGAAGACGTCGTTCATAGCCAATAGCACCACCCCCATGGACATCAACCCCTCGCCTACCTGTGAGTGTTCCCGTTTTCTGTTTTCGTCACCTGTCTCTCTCGTTTTCTGTTTTACCTTTGGTGTTAGAGAGTGGGAGTTTGTTTGCTCATTTCCGTGTCAGATACTTGTACATCATCCACGTGCAAGGTGGATAAAGAGAAATTTCGTGAGAGTTTTTATGGGTAGCTGTGAACAGTATGTATATATATATATATATATATATATATATATATATATATATATATATATATATATATATATATATATATATATACTGTATATATATATATATATATATATATATATATATATATATATATATATATATATATATATATATATAGTGTTGTTTGTCATAGTGACAGTAGCGTTTCTTGTCAGTATTTATGTACAGTTATCCCACATACGTATTTATTTACAATTCTGTAAACACGTTCATTTACGTTTCTGTGTATGTATCTACATTGAAAAGGATAAACGTAGGATAAACATACACATAAGAGTTTTCGTTTGGTAGTTTTCACAAAACATCAAGTTTCATGTGACGCATACCTTCCGCCAAACTGGATGAGAGAGAGAGAGAGAGAGAGATTGGTTGATATCTGAGACAACAAGATGCAATATGCTAGCTCCATGCATATAGTATATATATACCTGTCTGGCCTGTTACCTTCTCTGCTTTGCATCGCATCGCCCCGAGGAGGATGCCGTCTGAACAGCCTCTCTGAATAATTCAGGGGATTTTGCTGTAATGTTCTCGTCTCCTTGTCTTCTCGAAAAAATGTATAGCCCGAAGAGATTGTCAGACAATAGCAGTTTTATTTGTTTGTGTTTGCGCGCGCGCGAGTGTGTTTTGTTTATGGAAGTGTTTTTATGGACCGTCTGTTTTTATTTGCGATTAGATACAAATGTATTAAAATCTTGATGTATAGTGGTACATGTTTTAAGTTGTATATTGTGTGAGTTTATATATATATATGTATATATATATATATATATATATATATATATATATATATATATATATATATATATATATATATATATATACACACACACACACACACACAAGTATCTCAGAATTCAAAATAATCCCTGTAATATAAAACCTTCACAGCATCTGTTATCGAATTAATTTTACTAGAATATAAATAGATGCATAAATAATTGGTGTGTTTACCGTATTAGTTATAGGAATAACCGTAGAGCTTTCGAATAAGTTACTCGAATAATCTGATGTCCTCGATGCTTTAATTTCTTGTTTCGTAAAGAGCTCAGTTTTCCTCTCCTTTCTTTGGGTAATCTCCTGGATATAAGGTATCCACTACTCGTAAGTTCATTAAGATGAAACACAAAAGAGGTAAGAGTAGATAACAAAAGCATCATTTACAGGGAGGGATTACAGACCCTTGTTTAAAGATTACCGAAATGGCAGACTTTTGTGAAGGGAGAATCTGTTTACATTTTGTTCATGGAAATTGCTGACATTTTGTGAGCTCGCTATGGCCATATCGTATGATTACAGAAGCATAATGGAACGCACGCAAGTAAGTTTACTGAATGCACCTGAGCTTGAGAAGCAAGCATGTCAGTGTACGTGAGAAGACATCATTATGTAAGGGGCAGTAGACACACACACACACACACACACACACACACCTACGTTTTTATTTGAAACCACTCACGTCACGTCTGGAGCATCTTGAGCATCACGTCTAATACAGTCACCCCGCCTTCCTCGATGCCCTTGGTTGTACCGAAATCAATTTATAGCATTAAGCAACAAATCGCCCTAACTTTTACTTCTCTGAAAATAGAAATTACTTCCCCTCCCCTCAAAAAAAAAAAAAAAAATCGAATGGAAAGGAATAACGACGAAAGAAAAATGCTCTCCCTTCTGTAATGGGAAACTTCTGGAACTCGGAGTTTGTTTGAGTATATGTTAAACAAAGACCCCCTGCCGAAAAGGCGGTGTACTTCGAGATTCATAGAATTGTCAGGCAGTCTACAGGAAACTTGTCGGACAAAGCGCAGGATAGACTGTTCTGCCAATTTCCGCTCCCTCAAAAACATGAATGAAGTTTGTCAGAGGGAATACACCAGAGAGAAACAAAAGGCAGGATAAATACTTTGGAAGTCCAGCAGCGTATATTTCCTAAACACTTTGTTAAGTCGTTTCGTTTTCCTTTGACTCTGATGTGAAAGTTTCCTCCATATTTTGCCTTTTTTCGTTTTTGACATTTGGAAATTATTTTGAGAGGTAAAGTTTAGGAATAAAGGGTGTATGGATTCGTAAATTTGGCGATGTCTTTCTGTTTTGCATGACAGAATAAAGTTCTATCCATTTTTAACATTAATAAAAAGGTTTATGTATTTATTCCAGTCTTTTTCACTGCTTCCCACATCTGGCACCGTCGAGTACATGTTGCCAGAAGCACAAAGTGATGTATCTTTCATTCGAGTTGCCATGCGGCAGTGTTGAGAATTTTCCATTGTTGAAAATTCAGGTTATATAGAAATTTCTTCTTATGTTAGCAGAATCCTTCTGTCGTATTTCGTCGTAATTTAATGACTATTACTATGTCTTATAACTTTTATTTTTTGTTGCAGAAAGCTTATAGCTTAAGTTCATGCTTGAACTTGCTTGTTTTGCTTGACTGTTGCACCTGGAAGAGCATGTATATGTATGTATTCGTATGTATTGAATACTCAAGTACTCACTTATACACACACACACACAAATTTGTGTTTGTGAAAGAAGTTTTAGGATGTCTTAAATAGACTGCCTGTCTGGACTTCCTCGTGAATGACTCAAATACTCACTTATACACACACAGAAAACTTTGTGTGTAAAAGAAGGTACAGGATGTCTTAACAAAATAGTAAATGCCTGTCCGGACTTCCTCGTGAATGACTTCTTGGGTGCATTGAAATGCATTAAGCAGAGAGGAGGAGGCTGAAAGCAATTCAAGTGAATTGAACGAAAGAGTGAAGCGGACTTTTTCCTGTAAAGTGTTCGGAACGGAAGTCATTGAATCTGGAGTTCACATTTTTGTTCTAGATTTTAAACGTAGTTTGTTTTGTTCTATACATGAAGATTTTACTTAGTTTCAGTAATTATACGTGTTTTATACTTAGTTATTTATTTTTGGCTATCATCGTCATGAAGAAAAGTTCTACAGCCAGTTTGGTTTTTGTAGCTGTTTGGCTATAGAGCTTATACTGATTTATCCTGGTCGGTAGAATCATTCATGTTGTGAATAATGAGATGAATGACTGTTGAACATGGCAAATAACTATGACATTATGTAGCCGGAAAAGCAGCCTAACTGAATATCACTAATAGTATGAAATGTTAATGATAACAGGAAGGAACGCTGACCTCTCCAGTTACTAACGGTGACGACTTTGCGAATACTCTATATTCAGGATGTGTTTAATTTATTTATTTATTAATAAGTAATTTATTTATTTTTATTTATTTAATTATTTACTTATTTTTTAATTTTCTATGTTCATGTCTCGGAATGTAGTTGTAATTGTTCTCTGCGTTAAGAAGAGATATCCACGTTGAAGAATGCAAACAATGCACGATTGTCGTAAAGCGCTATTTTTTCATTCTTATCAGATTCAGCTCAGCAAATTTAAATCAGTCAATCATCGTTTAGGCCTTTGGGCAGTTCCTGTATCTGTGCTTAATATACCTATCCTATACTTGCTTTATAAACGTTTCGTGGATTGTTTCCCATACTAACTAAAAGCTAAGAGAGATTACAAACCTTTTTCCAAGACATGTAGCAGTGTTATCCAGATACCCGCATCATTTAAATCTCGTTTCAGGAGTAACGGGGCGCGATTGGCGTGGTTACCCAAATATTCAGCGCCGTGAACGTTTTCGTTCACAAAGGCTGGAAGCTGCCGTTTGCTTCGAAAGCACTTAAAAGACTGGACCCAGATCCAACTTGGGTTCGAAGTAAATCTTATCGGTTGTCCTCTGGAACGTAGTGAACTCTTCTTAAAGTACTTTTATATTTAAAACTCGCCATTAGTTTCATGCAATCCTGATATCAGACGGGCGGAAAGAAACCGTATCAAAAACTAACATCCCTGAAAAGAAGTATTTAGCTTAGACACATGAAACTACACAGGTCTTACAGTGATATAGGAAAGACTCATATCCCAGTATTTAGAGTTTGATATATTTATGAGGGATATTGAAAATGTCTTTTTGCAGGAAACTCACGGGTTTGAGAATGCTTCATTAACGAATGGAAAGAATGTAGAGGATGGTTGAAAAAGTGTCACATCTAACAACCAGTGTTAATAATTGTTGCTGGTTTTTAAACAGTTATCAGTGTTTTTGAGAAATTTGTCAAAGTCATGAAAGATTAACAAGGAAAGTATGAGACTCAAAGAATCACTTTGCAAAGCCCACACGTAACAAAGCAATGGCGATATTTATTTATAATAATAAATGTTATAGCAGTGCCATTAAGTGAAATAAACACAGATTTTTTCAAAAGAGAATAACAGGCAAAATGAAATGACTAAACACAGAAACAAAACATACAGTTCCTTCCCATCAATTAAGAGGGTCCACAGTCCAAAATTCTCCCAACCAGAAGATATTATATAAATAAAATAACAATTATTTCTCCAGATGTTAGAGGGAGGAAACACATGGGAATTTGGGAGAGAGCGAGAGAGAGATACTGACCCATCACTTACACTTCCAGTGGAATGATGCTGCAAAACACTTATTGCTGATCTTGATTGATGTTCCCCATCTGAGCCAGAAATGAATGTT
>NC_089755.1:47522620-47527620 GCF_040412425.1 Macrobrachium rosenbergii
ACTTGTAGAGAACTTACAATGCGTCTCGCTCTGGTTCTAAATTTGACAGACGAGACGCTCAATCAAAACATGTTTATAAGGAGAAGCAAGTTGAAAAGGTTTTACGAGAAATTCTCTCTCTCTCTCTCTCTCTCTCTCTCTCTCTCTCTCTCTCTCTCTCTCTCTCTCTCTCTCTCTCTCCTGTTATCGCTTGCCCTCCACGCAGAAAAAAAAAAATGTTCATGCAGTGTTCAGGGTCTTATCTCTCTCACTCTGCGGTCAGGGAGACTTCGAAGTTTGATACGCGCTCGTGCGTAAAGCAGAAATGTAAATACCGCCAGCATTGCGTACCTGAATTTGGGGAATCTTGGCAATTCCGCTGCGTAAAATCATTACCTCAATGTGGAATTACGTGGGGCTTAAATCCGGTTCACGTTTCTGAGTTTTAATATCAGGTTCCGTTTGTGATGTTGTTGGAAAATCCTGGTTATGTTGACGTAACTAATTTTGATATCAAGGTCATGTTGAGGTACTTAATTTTATTATCAAGGTTACGTTAAAGTTAATAATTTCGGGGCAAACTTTACGTTTCGTAAAGCTATGATGTTATTTTTAGAATAGTATTTTGAAGATAAATGATAATAATAACTGGTAACTTATAATAATAGCTTGAAAAGTTTATTGGGCTGAAACATAACGAAAACGACATCCTTAGCCTCACTGTAAAGTAGAAGTCTAACAAAAATGTAGTCCTAAATTCCACATTAAACAGAAGAGAAATGAAAATTGAGACGGAGGTGAATCTTACCCTCGCTAGCCTTGAAATAAATTATTTCTCAATTAAATAGGTTTTTCCCTTGATTTTTATTATTTTTAACATTTAAGATGACTACTGTTTTCCTCGACATCTTAAGATCGTTCATGGAACTAATGGAATTGAAAGACGTACATTTTGCGAAAACTCAGATGTACAATAATAATAATAATAATAATAATAATAATAATAATAATAATAATACCTTTTGCAAAATTATATTATAACACTTTGGCACGTATATTACGCTTCCAGTATTAAATAGGAAAAAAAGCAGCTGTTTGAAAACTGTCAGTAAAGAAGACAATATTCGACAATGCATTATTGCCAGATCACTTTTTCCCTTTCCTGCGAAGCACCTGTGGTTCGAAGTACTATCTATATCAAGTGCTCTTTCTGTCCTTTTGATTTCCCCACTCTGTAGACGAGTCTGCTTTTACATTTAAAGGCATCGTTGTCGTGTTACTCTGCATTCTTGTGGAAGAAACTCCTTTTTGTTTCCGTCATTTTCTTTTCCTAGCAGTTTCAGGCTTTTAATTACTCCATTTTCTGAAATTTTATTTTCATCTTCATTGGTGCATGTTTACATAATTCATATATTGTAGAGAGGCTCCTAAAAAAAAAGATGATGAAAGGCTATTCGTGTTGTAGAGTCATGAAAAAATCATGACAGGCCATTAACATGCTCAACAGTTCCAGCATATACGAAGAAAGAGGAAACGACATAGAAGAAAATAGCAAATGAGAAATAACACGTAACAAATAAAATAAATCCAAGGTGCCCTTCCTTGATAACCCTCGCAACGGAATTTGACTAAATGAGCCATTAGCCTCTACCAGAGGTCCAACGGTCAACTTGGTGCAAATGGGATGCATCTGCCGCCCGTATGCATCAAAATAGATGCGAGATTTAATCCCCTCCAAGACTGGAAACAGCTGGACCATTAGCAATGAATACGGGGTCGTACGGTTGTCAATTGACTGCCGATTGAGGTCGCTAACTGTTAATGAATGTAAAATCGTCGATGTTGTATTAATATATATACACATCTTGATTTTTTCTTCTTGGTACACTGAATTAATTTAGCGAATGAAAGCAATTAGTGTATTAAAATTTTTTATCCCTAGTCATATTGAATTCATTTAGAAATTTTTCATCTACGCTGATGTCCGGTTTATTAGTATCAAGTTATCCAGTTGACAGCAAAGAGTATAGCCTACATGAAATACGCATCCACCGTAGTATACATTTATATTTTGGTATACATCGTTCACCGTTTCTTTTATGCCATCTGTGACTAACACAGCGGACGTCAACACCAGAAAAAATAATGAGTCAAGCCTTCCTTTCATGTCCCTATAGCATTTTCTTACATGTGAACAGATTAAGTGAGAATCAAGAGAGTGACTGGTTATATTCCATGAAACGTCCGGTCGGCGTTCGAATCCATCGGTAAGAATTCCCATGAATGACGTTGATAGAAGCATGTTACCGCATATCATAATGTTTACTAGTGATGGGCGAAATTATGGAGATACGTGATTTTATTTTATTATTCCTCATTCACTTTCCCCTTCGTCTCTGTAGGAAAATCCTCAAGACTTCAGTCACATCAGAGGCTTGCGTTAGGCCTCTCCCCATCGCATAAGGACGAAGCATCCACGCTAAATCCCTTTTAAGAAGATTACGCAAAAGCTCTTGGGAAACTTTAATCTCATCATGGCACTAAAAGCAGCGATACGTTATATGTGGAATTGCAGTCTGATCTGGTCTTGCTGGGCTAATGAAGCATAATGCGCATTTAATTATGATCACCAGAATTGCCTTGGTTACTCCTGATATCTCATCAGAAATAATTAGGGAGGGGAGTGATGTCGCTTTTTGATTAGGAAGGGCTGTTTTTGGTTTGTTAGTGAATCAGTTTGAAGAATAAGTTCACGTAGATGTTGCTATCCAGAGGAACTAGAACTAGCTAAAATATTTTAACAATATTAATGCTGTGAAATAATTTGAGTGGATATCAAGTGTAATGTTGAAGAAGTTCTTGAAAATTGTTTATGAGAGACCGATATATATATATATATATATATATATATATATATATATATATATATATATATATATATATATGTGTGTGTGTGTGTGTAACCTGCTATGCAACTTTCTGAAAATGTCTAAGGATTGATTCTCTATGAAAACAAGCCCCTCTCTCTCTCTCTCTCTCTCTCTCTGCTTCAAGTTGTTTTTCACTCCGTGTCAGGTTATTTGTACTAGATTTACAACGTAATTCTAGCAGGTAAATAGTGAGTTTCAGATCGGAGATAAGAAACTAACAAACCAAAGAAGGGTAAACTGAGAGAGAGAGAGAGAGAGAGAGAGAGAGAGAGAAGAGAGAGAGAGAGAGAGAGAGAGAGAGAGAGAGAGGGCTCTGTTGTAAAAAAATATATATATACTTAAGGTAGAGAGAAAGAGAAGCGGAGCAGATGAATTAATTAGAACAATAATACGTTCATAGAAGAGAGAGGAAGGGGCAGGGAGCGCATGTATCCATTAGTGAAGGAGAGAGAGAGAGAGAGAGAGAGAGAGAGAGAGAGAGATCCACTGGGGAAAATATTTTTTTCACCAAGGTCTATTAAGGGACGGGTAAACAGACCGGTTTGGCGGTGCTACATCTGAACGAAGCTTTTCCACAAAGATACGCTTTGATGGAGAGATAATTCTTGTGCTTTTCGTTATGTCTTACCGCTTGTTAGAATTAGTTTTAGTTTTCTGAAAAGAAAACTATTGTGCCGACTTTGTCTGTCTGTCCTCACTTTTTTCTGTCCGCCCTCAGATCTTATAAACTACTGAGGCTAGAGGGCTGCAAATTGATGTGTTGATCATCCCCCCTCCAATCGTCAAATATACCAAATTGCAGCCCTCTAGCCTCAGTAATTTTTATTTTATTTAAGGATAAAATTAGCCATAATCTTGCGTCTGGCAACTAAATAGGCCAGGCCACCACCGGACCATGGTTAAAGTTTCATGGGCCGCGGCTCATACAGCATTATACCGAGACCACCGAAAGATAGATCTGTTTTCGGTGGCTTTGATTATACGATGGACAGAAACCTCGATCGCGCCGAAGAAACTTCGGTGAATTTTATACTTGTTTGTTAATTGTAAATTTTTATCGATCGAATGAAATGTTTTGTATTGTTTTTACAGCCTAATGACAAGTGGTCGACTGTAAGTGTACATATGTCGTTTGCGCAGACTTAATGCTAAATTTATTATTACTGAGTCTTGTTTTAGATTTCTTTATAATAGTGTATATATGATTTTATAGTTATTTAATATTTCGTATGCACATGTATGTAAGTGATATTTCAATATAAGTTTAATTTTTCTTATATATTTTACATATATATGTATTTATTCATATATATATATATTTATTTTTTATATATATTTTATATATATACAATATATATATATATATATATATATATGTGTGTGTGTATGTATGTATGTATATATTTATTTATGCATGTGTGTGTGTGCGTAAAGAGAGAGAGAGAGAGCGTACTGACTGATGAGGAGTAACTGTAGAAGCCAGTGCAAGAACGTGAAAGTGTATGTAAGAGATGAAAGTGGAGAAAAAGTAAGGTTATGACGATATAATGAAATCAGAAAGCTTTACCAGTGAAAGCCTATGTGGATAGTTGATGAAGATGAGCTGTTGATACTTATTGGTACTTGAGAGTGGGGTATAAGAGGTGATGGCAGTGTTGGAGCGCTTCTGAAAGCTAAGATGAATGGATTGTTAAGCCAACTCTCCTTTATAGAAGTGAAGTGTTGGTGTTTTAATGTAAATTGAGGAAAATAAAAGGCTGAAGTTCGCGAAGCGCCATGATTTCATTTTATATTTTGGGTAGGAAGGTTGGAAGGGCTGAGAAATGCAGAGATATGTAGAAGAGGTAAAAAAGTTAGAACGGAGGACGAGAGTCTGGTATAAATAATGAAGAGTTTTGAAGGGTTATGAGAAAGGAGGCGAACAAGAGAAAAAAACTGGGTAGATTTCTTGAAAGGGGTATTGGAAAGCAAGGACCTTAAAATCTGTGGTGACCTAGAATTCATGCAAGGTAGGGATGAATGACCCAGTGTATAGGGAGGACAATCATGTAAATTCCTTTTTTATTTATTTTTGGTGGGGGAGGGGTGGGG
>NC_089755.1:47532620-47537620 GCF_040412425.1 Macrobrachium rosenbergii
TGATGATTAACATTAACATAGAATTAACGCCAGTTGTCTTCTGCCTTCCAGTTTTCCTGATTCTTACAGCCTTTCGTCATAAGAAGGAGGTCTGTCGCTTACATCTTCTTTTTCTTCTTCTTCTTCTTCTTCTTCTTCTTCTTCTTCTTCTTCTTCTTCTTCTTCTTTACTTTGGCTTCGGCAAGGTGAGGACCTCTGGCTGAGAAACCACTGGCCTTCGCAATATTGAAGAAAGCCTGAAAAGTAGAAAAAATATTCGTCAACGTAAGAATTCGTACACTGCCAAAAATAATGAAGAAAAGAATGAGTTGTTCGTTTGAAAGTGAGTTGTTCGTATGAAAAAAAGTGAGTTGTTCGAATAAAAAAAGTGAGTTGTTCGAATTAAAAATAATGTGAGTTGTTCGAATGAAAAAGAAAGGTGAGTTCGCATGGAAAAGAAAAGTGAGTTGTTCGAATGAAAAAAATAAATTAGTTGTTCGTATAAAAAAAATGAGTTGTTCGAATAAAAAAAAGTGAGTTGTTCGTATGAAAAAAGTGAGTTGTTCGTATGAAAAAAATGAGTTGTTCATATGAAAAAAGTGAGTTGTTATTACAAAAAAGTGAGTTGTCCGTATGAAAAAAAACGAGCTGTTCGTATGAAAAAAAAAGGTGAGTTGTTTGTATAAAAGAAAGTGAGCTGTTCGCATGAGTTTCTGTGGCCATTTCACGTTCAGCTGCCTCATTTTCCCAAGGAATCTTTCGGAGGTGGGACGTTTTTATGGGGGTCGAGGGTTTGTCAAAGTTAATTTACACAAAGTTCCTCCCGGGTTTTCCCAAAGGACCCACCGCGGAGTATCGAAATAACACCCTAAGTGAGTTACAACCCGAAGGGAAGTTGTATTCTAGGGGCTGCTTCTTGTTTAAGGTGGAAAAATACGATTTTTCTCTTTTTTTATTGAACTGATTTGAGGAAGGGAATCGGTTTTGCTCAGTTATGCTCTTTCCAATTGTTATAGTGTTTGGTTTAAATTTGGGGGATAAATATACATATCCTTAACAGCCATGTCTTCATATTTAGTTGGAAATTAGGACATTTTGGTGATATTCTTCTGTAATGATTTGTATTTTTTCCTGTACCTTTCTGTCGATAGGCGAGGTTATGGAGACACCTAATAAGCTTAATAATATAAAACCTGACGTCATAAACAATTGGAGGTCTTTCAAGAATTACTATACGTCATATCTAAAAAATCATCGCGATCATACAATATAAAGAGGTTTCAGTAATATTTTTAATAAACAAATGCGGTTAAGTAAGAGGCTGTCGCTTTTAAGCACAAAACAACAGCCAACTCAATCCAACGAGAGTACAGAGACCGTCGAAGCAAACAAACAGCGCATTCAATTATCAAAAGTAAACAAAGGAACGAAAAATGTAAACATACAACATAAGGCTAAGGAGAAGAAGAAGAAGAAGGCGAAGAAGGACCACACGTGGATATGTATATATATGATGTAGATAGCAGGTCTCGGAAGATGAAGATTGTCATTGATCGCATTAAGGGGGAAAAGAGACTCGACCGGTTTTCGATAATTCATAGCACTTGGGAGAGAGAGAGAGAGAGAGAGAGAGAGAGAGAGAGAGAGAGAGGAGATGCCTTTTTGTATAGTACCGGTAATTACTTTTTCTTCGCTTGTTAAAGCATGGACGAAGGAAAAAAAAAATCCCACAAGTCTTACTGATGCTCTTATGACGAGAACCTCTTAATTGTCATTTAAGGTTCTCGTGTTCTTGACCTCTTTCTCAACGGGGAGTAATATTAAGTAAACATCCCTCCTTTCAAGACTTTTGTTGTAGAGCCTGAAGAGGAGAATGTTTATGAGTATTTATCTACAACAAACATCGTTTGCATTAGAGAGAAAGAGGCTGGTGACTCCAGTCATTTAAAGTATTAAGAGGCTTTGGCAAAGGCTTGTCATAAACTGTAATAACAAGGTCTTACACTAATTGTTGCCAAAGAGGTTGAAGAGAAATAAGAAGGAAGAATTCAAGCCACAGATAAAACAACGAAGGAGGAGAAAGCTCGCCTCTAGAAAGTGGGCGTGGTATATAAATGACTGAGATTAGAGGGATGCAAAAAACTTCTTTTCTTGACAGTGAAGGAACAACAGTCGCTTTCCAGTTCTACTCGTTTTGTGTGTGTATGTGGTTGTGAGAAGAAGGGAGAGAGAGAGGAGAGAGGCAGAGAGAGAGAGAGGGAGTGCCACTTTTAGAATGGATCTCACTTTGGACATACTCGCCCCATACTCCTAATAAGAAAATAGTTCAATAAAAAAAAAATTAAGGATGAGTAATACGCCACAGTCTCTCTCTCTCTCTCTGTCTCTCTCTCTCTCTCTCTCTCGTTTTTCCTAATTAATGATAATCGGAGATTACTCGGGATTCCAGCGGAACCAAGCAAGTCTTAATGTTTAATTGGGCATCCTTTCCAGTGAGAGACATTATAGGCATCGTAGACCCTATAATTGAATCTCCCCCCCCCCCCATGTCTTGCTCTCTCTCAGATAGACAAATATTTGTCGAAGTGACTGAGTGGAAGCTATGAAAGATACAGTAGGAAGTCTCTCTCTCTCTCTCTCTCTCTCTCTCTCTCTCTCTCTCTCTCTCTCTCTCACTTAGTAGCATACACATGAATATAACTTCCCTGACATCGAGACAGGTTCAGTCTAATATATTCTGTAAGTCGGAATAGCTGATAGATCCTGCTTGAATAAGCTGTGCCAGGCATCTTGTTATGTGGCGTGCTCTTTGCTGTTTATTTATTGTTAAAAACACCGCATTGTACTACAGAGCTCCATTCTCTCTCTCTCTCTCTCTCTCTCTCTCTCTCTCTCTCTCTCTCTCTCTCTCTACATTATGGGTGTGAATTGGGTAACGTTTTTGAAATCTTAACAAGAACATCAGTTTTACTGACATTTTTTCGATTTGCAAAACTTTGCAGTTTCTTTTAAAACTATATATTAGTTTGTAAAAATTCATAACTCTCGCGCAGGAAAAACCTCTAGAGATGAAGTAAAGCAAACTAATTGTGCCTTTACACTTTGCAACGAGGAACTACATCCGGTTAGGCTAGAGTACTCTTTCACCTTTAGCTTGGCAGTAAAATATAATGGCGCATCAAACATATTCAGTTATTAGTGGAGCTTGAGGGGTGAAACGAGAATGCCAAACTCACCTGCCTCTTCGTGCGAATAATGCAGAAGAATATATGATTAGCATACTTTTTAGATTGTCAGTATATTGAAAAAGATTCAAAGCAAGATTCACGGCAATGTTTAATGGTTAGTAGTGGTTAAAGGGAGGGAATGTGGGGGGCATATGTCAATTCAGGGCCGAGATAAGGAGCTCCTGAGGTGGGTACGTGCATTAAACTTGAGCTTTACAAATAATGCATGGTATCCGGGTATGTAGACTGCCTTTTATCCTTAACTTATAAAGAGAACTGGATTCAACTTTACCAAAGAGAACTGAATTCCTATTTTGCTGTGCGTCTTTCACCGATAGTTTTACAGTAGAGATAAGGTTGCTGTTATACTGCATGTCTTTACACCGTAAACTTTACAGAAAAGAAAATATTGCTGCCTTGGAGTCAACGTCTGCACCGTTGATTTTACAGTATACAAGTGATTTCTGTGATGTAAACAGTCTTTGCACTGATGGCTTTTCAAAAGAAAATTTTGTGGTTATGCAGTTCTTTGTACCGTTAGCTGTACAGTAAGAAACAAATTTGCTGATATGCAGGTCTTTGCACCGTTAGCCTAACAAGGAAAAATGTGCTGTTATGCAGATCTTTGAACCCTTAGCTTTTCAATAAGAAAAAAAATGTGCTGTTATGCAGATCTTTGAACCGTCAGCTTTACATAGAGAAAAAACAGCTATTTTCCAGGTCTTTGCGCCGTTAGCTTTAAATAAATATTGCTACTGTGGACGATGTCTTTGCACTGTTAGCTTTACAGCAAAGAAAAGATGGCTGCTGTGCCTAAAGTCTTTGCACTGTTAACTTTACATTAGAGAAGAACTGCTGTAATGCGTTGTATCTTTGTCGTCAGCATCACAATAGAGAGACGGTGCGTGTTATGCACAAAGTCCTTGCACCATTAGCTTTACAATAGGCAATTAAGTTATTCCCGTTACGCCGTAAGTCTTCCTTTATGGCCTCCTCCTGCTTCAGGGCGGAGAAAAGATCCTGACGTTTTAGTTAGAGGAAGGAAATTCTCCTTCAATCGCATACATCTCCACAAGAGAATTCAATATTGGCATGTTTACTATTCAAATAATTCAGCGCGTGGAGTCTTATCCCGGCTGCCAGGAAGACGGAAATACATCGTCCTTGGGCATTCAATAAAACAACCTTCCACAAGAAGAAGAAGAAGAAGAAGAAGAAGAAGAAGAAGAAGAAGAAGAAGAAGAAGAAGAAGAGGAAGAAGAGGAGGAGGAGGATTCACAATATGACTTCACATTTCCAATCCCTTTTATTAATAATTATTAAGCCAAAAAGAGAGTTCGTGCGTGCGTTAGAGAGAGAGAGAGAGAGTGCTCCAATAATTTATTGGCAAGCTTGCCCAAGATTTCGTTGACTGATGAAGATTTAATCATCGTCTAACTGATAGCTTGCTTGCTTGCCTATCGTTGCTTAGAAAGAGAGAAAGTATCGATACGCTCTTTTCTGTTGTAAATCCTTTCCGTGCTTTATTGATATATATACAGTATGTCTATATATATATATATATATATATATATATATATATATATATATATATATATATATATATATATATATATATATATATATATATATATATACACATATGTGTATAATATATACTGTGAATATATATATATATATATATATATATATATATATATATATATATATATATATAATTATATATAGTATATATAATTATATATATATATATATATATATATATATATATATATATATATATATATATACATA
>NC_089755.1:47545120-47550120 GCF_040412425.1 Macrobrachium rosenbergii
AATAAAGTGGGACATTAATATGTAAAATACACCTACAATATACACCAGTGTATAGAGAAAGGGAGGGAGGGATTCCAGTACCTTCTGAATGAGACTTGGAGTTACAAATGTTCTTTTACCTGGCGTTTAACAACTACTCTCCGAATGGAAAAAGAGATTGTGAATCTCTCTCTCCTCTCTCTCTCTCTCTCTCTCTCTCTCTCTCTCTCTCTCTCTCTCACGTAAATCGTTTTTAGAGCCATTATTTTATTAGGCAATACCATTTCTTCCTCTCGAAAGTATGCCATTTGGATTTGAGAGAGAGAGAGAGAGAGAGAGAGAGAGAGAGAGAGAGAGAGAGAGAGAGAGAGATGCCATTAGCCTCATTAGCATTCCGTTGTATGGTATCATCCATGCCAAGCTGTCCGATGGTCTCCTGTTGATTGAATGCAATTACTGAATGAAATCAAGAGAAAAGCATTTTTATTTTTTTTTATTTAGTACTTGTTGAAGTGAAAGGTCAGTGAATTTTGTTTGCTTGTATACGAAATGAAGTAAGATGTAAATTATTGTCCTAAAGTATCTGTGTTTAGCCGTTATTGAAGTCTAAAGTAAATTGCGTTTTCTCTGGTTTTGTTCTGAATGAATGAAAACACTGAGGGCTTTTGATAATAAACCTTGTATTCGAGGCCATTAGGTTTTCCTAAAATCCTGCCACATATTTGTTAGACAGTTCTTACACTGAATGGCGGAGCTGATGCCTCTTAATGCAAGTAATCTGTTATGTCAGAAACTCTGTAAACAAGAAAAAGTGGCCAAATTAAAAAAAATAATTAATGTAAATTTAGGTAGCAAAATTCTCTTCACTACATGAAGGTAAATACATAGAAGGTACCTGCCAAGCAAAAAAAAAAAATTAATAAAAAAAAATAATAAAACGCCATTTTGCCTCATCAGAAAATCCCTTGATCTGCGAGTACATTACAGAGAGTTTATTATTAAAGAAGCTGGAGGGGCAGGAAGCTAGGAAGCCTAATACCCTTATTAAGCCCAGTCCTTTAGGGAATCATGAAAAATGAAGGGTGAGTGGCGGGGGAGGGGGAGAGCAGTGGGGTTAACCCCGAAAAAGTCATAGCTTTCCCCCTGACAGATGATAAGATTAAAGAATTCAGGCGGGGAGGAAGGGGTACAGAAAGGAAATAGAGGGAAATCAAAAAACGGTGTGTGTGTGTATGTATGTATGTATGTATGTATGTATGTTATTTATATGTATGTCGATGACACGTACTGTCCTCTTTATGGTACATATGAAGTAATGAATCTGAAGGCTTTGTTAGGGACACTTCAGCATCTTTTGCCAAATCTAGGAGAGTTCTGGGATGGCGTAACTGCTGGGAGTCCCCCCCTTCCCCTTCACCCCCTCCCCATCCCTTTCCAGAAACGGGATCCTTCGAGGTTGTACGTGCAGTATTCCGTTTCGGAAAACGGACTGTACATGTTTAACCTACTGGTAAGCGTGATAGTATTGCCCCTCCCTCCCCCTCCCATCTCCCTTTTTTCTCCCTCCCCTTCTTCCTCCTCTCATTTTCCCTCCCTCCTCGTCCACCTCCCCCATCTACTTACCCCCTTTTTTCCTCCCTGTTGTCCTCCCTCTCACCTTTCTCCTCCCTCCTCCTTCCCTCTTTTTTTCCTCCATCCCCTTTTTCCACTTTTCCTCCCTCCCCTTCCACCTCCCCCTTTCCCTCCCTCCCCCTCCCACCTCCCCCTTTTTTCCTCCCTCCCCCTTGCACCTCCCCCTCTTTTTTCCCCTACTCTGCGGTTCCGGGAAGAAAAGAAAACACTGAGCTTTTATCGGAGGCGTAAAAATAAACGTTGTCCCGGTGAGATGAGAGAGATATTGCGGAATTGCTGCTTACTGCTGGTTGTCGTGGTCTGTGCACTTTTGTTATTGAGTTTTCATTGCTCTTTTTTTTCCCCTGCGCATTTATTATTGTTTTCTTCTTCTTCTTCTTTTTCTTCTTCTTCTTCTTCTTCTTCTTCTTCTTCTTCTTCTTCTTCTTCTCGGTTCAGCAAGCATAATGACGGCTTTACGAATGAAAAGGATGGAACTGAACACCTAAAATATTTTCATTGTAAATTTAATGATATATATATATATATATATATATATATATATATATATATATATGTGTGTGTGTGTGTGTGTGTGTGTGTGTGTGTGTGGAATGCATACTCCACTAATATTAAAAAAAATAACAGTACAAATGAATAGAGTACATTGTAGAATTCTTGGAGCAATTTTGATTACTCCAAACTCTTATTAATATAATATTTTGCTTCTAGATAAAAGTAGATAACACCATATAGAAATCTATCCAGGCTTAGACGGATGTGTTTCTGTTTTTTAATAAAATAACATTAATGTTAATATTAGTTTAATTATTTGTTGATTTTACCCTAGATACAGTGACAGAAGAGGTCGTGTCGTTTTGGTAAAGAATAAGTGTAAGAATAGTATAAAAACAGCAATGATAGTAGGAATAAGCAAATTAATAGTACTTAAAAAAACAATAAACAGGTAAAAAATGCACATACGTTTCTTTAACGCCATCGAGTTTTTTGTACAACGTATAATCAAGGCCACCGAAAATAGATCTATCTTTCGGTGGTCTCGGTGTAATGCTGTATGAGCCGCGGCCCATGAAACTTTAACCACTCTCCGGTGGTGGCCTGGCCTGTATCGATGCCAGACGCACGATTATGGCTAACTTTAACCTTAAATAAAATAAAAACTGCTGAGGCTAGAGGGCTGCAATTTGGTGTGTCTGATGATTGGAGGGTGGATGATCAACATAACAATTTGTAGCCCTCTAGCCTTAGTAGTTTTTAAGAGGGTGGACAGAAGAAATGCGGACGGACAGGCAAAGCCGGCACAATAGTTTTCTTTTACAGAAAAGTAAAAGTGACAGTAACCAACAACACGGGAAATTTCTCGTCAAATTTCCATGCGAAGGCACTGAACCTCATCTCATAAGATGAGGTACATTGCCTCGATGAGGGACCAGGCGAGGGACATTACAATATATTTCAGTCTCAAACTAAGGTAGGGAGAGGTAAACCGAATTTTCCCCAAGTGGAAGCATCAACATTGGGGTCCTCCGTTCCACATTTGTTTGTCTTTTATTGCACGATCGCTAAGACTGCTGCTGCTGCTGCTGCCCCTTTCCATAAACTCTCTCTCTCTCTCTCTCTCTCTCTCTCTCTCTCTCTCTCTCTCTCTCTCTCTCTCTCTCTCTCTCTCTCAGAGCATGGGTTACTGTATAGTTTCCTCTCGATACTTGGGAAGGTCTCATTATTATTATTATTATTATTATTATTATTATTATTATTATTATTATTATTTCTTCTGGTGTTCCTGTTCTCCCTTCCCAAAGTAATGGCCCTTTGGCTCTCTCCATAGTAATGCGTGCATATTAATGTTATTATAAGGGCTCGGCTAATTCCTTGGATCTCTATAGTTATAACTGTGTTTTCCTGCCTTCTTGCCTGCATATTTCAGAATTTACTCGGAATTTTGCTGCTTGCAAAGCATTCTGTTGGAAATGGACACACACTTTCCGAATAATGAATCAGACACATTCCGATCAGGTCTTAAGGGCATGATTTTGGTCAAATTCAGTCAGACAGGTTTTTATATTTTTAATAACGTCGTCTATATTCATGACGTTGCGTGCAAATTCAGTTTGCTATTTCATTGTCAATTCCGTTATATAAATTGCTGTAAGATTTTGATAGTTATTTTTCCGTTCGTTGGATCAAGTCCCCGAAAGAGCACCACGCGCATAACTTTTATCTTTTCTCATCAAGCAAATCATTTTCAGTGAAAGAGGAATTGATTAGATTAGTGTAAGATAAGCAGGGACCTACCGGTTTTAACTGTCGGTATTTATTTTGAAAAGAAAAAGCAATAAAATCACAATGGTAAATGGATGGAAATAGCCGTTCGAGGTGGTAATAAGCTAGAAATCTGAATAAAATGGCTACAGCACCCAGCTAGGTTTTGTTTGCATTGGTTAGTTAACTTCATCTAGACCAGAATGTGGGAAAACGTCGATAATGTCAAGAAAAGCAGTACTGAGTTCATCTGAAAACCAATTAATTTCGGCAACTTCAGAAGTTCAAAAAAAAAAAAAAAAAAAAAAAAACACGTACTCAGTGTTATCACCTTTGGAGCGACCCTGCGTTGTAGGATTCCGATGACACTGTAGGATGTCAAGGACACAAGGCTCTTTCAGATGTTACCTGGGGCTTATTCACTACAACCAGGTGTCCTTCCGTGCCGACACAGCCCTTGACAGCAGGCAGGTATATACCTTTTCAACTCCTGTATATAGTAAGTCGTTGCTCTTTTATCAGATTCTTCGTGATGTGCCTCGAAAGATGAGCCAAAGTATATGGTAAGTAATTAAACGGTAAGGTATCCTTGCCGTTAACTCTTTTCTTCTCCTGGCCCTGGTTCGAAGCTCTTGCGAAGGAAAACTGAGCAGTTCTTTATTTCGTCTTCTATCTGAGTTTCAGTGGATTTCAGAGAAAATTGCATCCAAAAATGTCATGAAATGGAGAAGCTAAGAATTCATTGCATGGTAGTTGGTGTTCCAAAGATCTGGTGGAGATGGCCAACTTGGTTTACATGTAATTGCAGAATTTTTGTATGTTATAGAATAGTGTAAGCAATTATATTTACATTACACCGGTATGAATTCGATTATTTACAGTACATGAGAAATTTAAATACACGCATAAAATATTTGAGGTTTTTGCTAGGGGTACAATCTCCCTTATTGATCAACAGTAAGGTATTAAATATTATGGCGTAATGGCTGGCTAAACTTTTAAATCGAACCGTTCTTTTTATTATCGAGCACGCTTTCTCTCTCTCATTTAGAAGGAAAATGGGACGGGGGAGGGCGAAGGAGAATCCCCTAAAACTCAAGAGGTTGAAGAGGAAGTTCCCTTGGGGT